>NC_036851.1:6349439-6369716 GCF_002910315.2 Salvelinus sp. IW2-2015 | reverse complement strand
ATTTCCAGTGTTTTCCACATTTATATGAAAATGAAACTATAAATAATATTACCATATGAGTGAAATTAGTTTTTGTCACGTTCCTGACCTGGTTTCCTCTTTTTTGTATGTGTTTAGTTGGTTCAGGGCTGTGAGTTGGGGGGTGGGCACTTCTATCTGTTTGTGTTTCTATGTTGGGTTAATGTGTTGCCTTTGATATGGTTCTCAATTAGAGGCAGGTGTTTGACGTTTCCTCTGATTGAGAACCATATTTAAGGTAGGCTGTTCACTGTTTGTTTGTGGGTGATTGTTGCTGTGTCTGTGTTTTGTTGCACCACACAGGTACTGTCTCGTTCCGTTCGTTCGTTCGTTCGTTCATTCGTTTTTCCTGTTTGTGCGTTCTTCGTGTTTATGTAAGTTTCACATGTTCAGGTCTGTTTAGTTCGTTTTGTTGTTTTGTTAGTTATTCAAGCGGGTTTTCGTTCGTCTTGTTAAAATAAATTTCATCATGGTCTTCATCTACCGCTGCGTTTTGGTCGACCCTTACTCCTTCTCCTCATCCGAGGAGGAGGAAGCAGAAATCGTAACAGTTTTCCTTCCAATTTAAAAATAAATAAATATGTTAAAAAGCATGCTTTTGTGTTAGAATGGCGTGGCATATACCGGTCATAAAAAATATTAATGCGAATAGACCGCTGATTGGCCGTTTATCTGCCGAGTTGGGTTTTTGAAGTGTTTTTTCTACAATTCACAAAAGCATTATTGGGTATGAGTTTACAGAATATGAACTTTTTAAAAGCGAGAATTTACAGGACAGTTACTTTAAGCTCTCTCTTTTCAAAAACACTGCCATTTCTTAACTAGGCCAGTCAGTTAAGAACAAATTCTTATTTACAATGACAGGCTACTGGGGAACAGTGGGTTAACTGCCTATTCAGGGAAGAACGACAGATTTTTACCTTGTCAACTCGGGATGGATCCAGCAACCTTTCAGTTACTGCCCCAACGCTCTAACCACTATGCTACCTGTCACCTCATTGTTAAATAGTCTTTCCAAACAGTGGATTCAGAGCTTATTTTGGCACTGTGGTTCTATTGGCTCTGAGACTGAACAAGCACTCCAACATATACCTTGAGTCATGTCATTGTAGTTGGTGAACAGTAGGCCTACGACTGCATTTAGCCCCTGAACCCAATACAAAGACAAAACAACACTTTCGCAATCTTGCTCTACATTCCAACCACATTACCATATTTAGCTTGAGTCTCTCTGACCTCAACACATACCACTTGTTCTTCTTAAACTGTAAATAGGGGACGTTGTGGTTAGGAAACTCCAACTGACAGTCGCAGTGAAAACAGAAACACTTCCTATACTTTCAATGCAAATAGATGGGTCAACTCCACTACACCGCTGGTCATAGCCTGAGTAATACCATGTATATGATGGCAGCAACCTTTTATATTTACATTAGCCAGGCCTCTAAACACAATACATACACACTACGTATGACTCTTTCCTACAAACATTTCTGTGGCTGCTCTATAACTGCACCATAGTGTTGTTTCTGGAGTGTGTTTTCCTGGGTGAGTAAGAGTGTAAAGTGTGCCGACAAACAGTGTGAAGAAGGTGAGTCAAGGACAAGCTCAGTAAATATCAAGATGTTCTGTAAGATTGTATACGGCTGTGGGTGAGGATGACTTAGCAGAAAAGTAGCTGGTAAGTTCTGTAAAAGGCGCCGGCCCACACACACACAACAGTGGCGGTCGGTGCCCGTTTTAAGACGAGTGAGGACGACCCACTCATTGGTAATGAGTTGTCCTGTAGCCCATCCCAGCCTTGTACAGGTCTACAATTTATCCCTGATGTCCTTACACAGCTCTCTGGTCTTGGCCATTGTGGAGAGGTTGGAGTCTGTTTGATTGAGTGTGTGGACAGGTGTCTTTTATACAGGTAACGAGTTCAAACAGGTGCAGTTAATACAGGTAATGAGTGGAGAACAGGAGGGCTTCTTAAAGAAAAACTAAACAGGTCTGTGAGAGCCGGAATTCTTACTGGTTGGTAGGTGATCAAATACTTATGTCATGCAATAAAATGCAAATAATTACTTAAAATCATACCAATGGATTTTCTGGATTTTTGTTTTAGATTCCGTCTCTCACAGTTGAAGTGTACCTATGATAAAAATGACAGACCTCTACATGCTTTGTAAGTAGGAAAACCTGCAAAATCGGCAGTGTATCAAATACTTGTTCTCCCCACTGTATATGGACGGAATTAATCGAACAAAAGGACCATTTGTGATGTTTATGGGACATATTGGAGTGCCAACAAAASAAWRTCGTCAAAGGTAAMGCKTGWTTTATATTTTATWTCTGCGTTTTGWGTWGCGCCMGCAMGGTTGAAATATGCTACARTCTCTTTMTTYKRYTTGTGCTATCATCAGATAATAGCATCTTATGCTTTCGCCGAAAAGCCTTTTTGAAATCTGACATGTTGGCTGGATTCACAACGAGTGTAGCTTTAATTTGATATCTTATATGTGTGATTTAATGAAAGTTTGATCTTATATAKATTTTTTGAATTTGGCGCTCTACATTTTCCCTGGCTATTGGCCAGGTGGGACGCTACCGTCCCGCTATCCCAGAGAGATTTTAACCTACGCACATACATACACACTAACAGGAGGAGAGCTATCCTATCTACTTTTCTACCATTCTCACCACAGTTTATTACCACTCAGCTGACAGTTCCAGTCCCCCCCAGATACAGGAAACCTGGAGGGGCTTTCCCTGTCTTATCTTATCTCCCCAGAGTTATAGCTGGGTCGGTTCAAACATAGGTTAAGGAGTCTCTTTGCTTTCTTTCGGCACACGCATACATTCCTCTCTTCCCCAATGGTTATCAGCTTTAATTACTCCTTGTCCATGCTACATAACCTCTAATCCTAATGGTTAAGTTTCTGGGTAGAATTATTTAATCATTTATCTTAAACCTTGATAAAATATTTTAACAATTAGTAAACCCCCTACAATCATGCAGTGCAGTTTAGCAGTTACACTGCCGGGCCCCGTGACAATAAATGTATAAAACCAAAAGCTTAGCTTGACTTGGAAGAGTTCCAGTGTTGGATAGCCTTAGCCAGCTAGGTGACATAGCACCCCTCTCTGTTTGAGCCTGGTGTTTGAGTAGGCTAAACTAGCTCGCTGAGTTTGCTAGCTAAGTAAGTGAACATGAAAAAAATACAAAATATAGCTAGTGCCCTCTCTTTCTTGAGTCTCCTTCAATTTTTCAGAAATTAATTTAATAACTATTGTCTTTCTCTCTCTTTGTGTCAACTATTCACCACATTTTATGCACTGCAGTGCTAGCTAGCTGTAATTTATGCTTTCAGTAATAGATTAATTCTCTGATCCTTTGATTGGGTGGACAACATGTCAGTTCATGCTGCAAGAGCTCTGATAGGTTGGAGGACTTCCTCCGGAAGTTGTCATAATTACTGTGTATGATGGCACTGACAGAGATGGTCGCCTCGCTTCGCGTTCTTAGGAAACTGCAGTATTTAGTTTTTTTATGTATTATTTCTTACATTGTTACCCCAGGAAATCTTAAGTCTTATTACATACAGCCGGGAAGAACTATTGGATATAAGAGCAATGTCAACTTACCAACATTACAACCAGGAAAACGACTTTCCCGAAGCGGACTGTTCGGACCACCACCCAGGACAATAGATCTGATCCCAGCAGCCGATCCAAAACAACAGCGCCACAGAAGGAGCGGCCTTCGGGTCAGGCTCCGTAGATGTGCACATGACAACAAGGTAGATGAAATTTGAGCAAGGGTTTCCTTCCAGAGAGACATCAGAGATTGTAACATGCTCTGTTTCACAGAAACATGGCTCTTTCGGAATATGTTTTCAGAATTGGTTCAACCACCGGGGTTCTCCATGCATTGCGCCGACAGAGATAAACACCTCTCTGGGAAGAGGAAGGGCGTATGCTTTATATATTTTACCTTTATTTAACTAAACAAGTCAGTTAAGAATAAATTCTTATTTTCAGTGACTGCCTAGGAACAGTGTTGTTTAGGGGCAGAACAACATATTTTTACCTTGTCAGCTCAGGGATTCGATCTTGCAACCTTTTGGTTACTATTCCAACGCTCTAACCACTATGCTACCTGCCGCCCCATGATTAACGACTCATGGTGTAATCATAACAACATACAGGAACTCAAGTCCTTCTGCTCACCCAACCTAGAATTCCTTACAATCAAATGTTGGCCATTTTACCTWCCAAGAGAATTCTTGTCAGTTATAGTCACAGCTGTGTACATTCCCCCTCAAGCGAACAACAAGACGGCCCTCAAGGAACTTCACTGGACTATGCAAACTGGAAACTATATGCCCGGAGGCTGCATTTATTGTAGCTGGGGATTTTAACAAAACAAATTTGTTAACAAGGCTACCTGAAGGAAAAGGAAACCGCACACTGCTCTTGATAGTATCACCGATATTTAATAAGCTTACGTATCGGCCACACGGCCTTCGTCAGAGCTTTTTTTTTAACAAGGCTACCTAAATTCTATCAACATATTGATTGCACGACTCGCAGGGCTAATACTCTTCACCACTGCTACTCTATCTTCCGTGATACATACAAAGCCCTCCCTTCGGCAAATCCGACCACGCCATCTTGCTCGTCCCTTCTTATAGAAAGAAACTGAAACAGGAGCTGCTGGCCCAGACGGCATCCCTAGCCGCTATAAGGGCACAAGGCGAGACCCAGATGCAGACACAGGAGGCAGATGGTTAGAGTCCAAGATGTTTATTAACAATCCAAAAGGGGTAGGCAAGAGAATGATCTTGGACAGGCAAAGGTCAAAACCAGTTCAGAATTCCAGAGGTACAGAATAGCAGGCATGCTCGAGGTCAGGGCAGGCAGAATGGTCAGGCAGGCGGGAATGGAGTCCAGAAAACAGGCAAAGGTCAAAACAGGGAGGTCTAGTAGAAYAGAATAGAAAAGCAGGAGCACGGGCAAAAACACGCTGGTTGACTTGAACATACAAGACGAACTGGCACAGAGAGACAGGAAACAAAGGGATAAATACACCAGGGAAAATAAGTGACACCTGGAGGGGGTGGAGACAATCACAAGGACAGGTGAAACAGATCAGGATGTGACAACTGCATCCTCAGAGCATGCGCAGACCAGCTGGCTGGTGTGTTTACGGACATATTCAATCACTCCCTATCCCAGTCTGTTGTCCCCACATGCTTCAAGATGGCTACCATTGTTCCTGTACCCAAGAAGGCAAAGATAACTGAACTAAATTACTATTGCCCAGTAGCACTCACTTGTGTCATCATGAAGTGCTTTGAGAGACTAGTCAAGGATCATATCACCTCCACTTTACCTGCCACCCTAGACCCACTTCAGTATGCATACTGCCCCAACAGGTCCACAGACAATGTAATCGCCATCGCACTGCCCTATCCCATCTGGACTTAAAGAATACCTATGTAAGAATGCTGTTCATTGACTACAGCTCAGCATTTAACACCACAGTACCCTCCAAGCTCATCATCAAGCTGGAGGCCCTGAGTCTCAACCACGCCCTGTGCAACTGGGTCCTGGACTTTCTGACGGGCCGACCCCCAGTTGGTGAAGATAGGAAACAACATCTCCACTTCGCTGACCCTCAACACTGGGGCCCCACAAGGGTGTGTGCTCAGCCCTCTCCTGCACTCCCTGTTCACCCACGACTGCGTGGCCATGCACGCTTCCAACTCAATCATCAAGATTGCAGATGACACAACAGTAGTGGGCCTGATCACCAACAACAACGAGACAGCCTACAAGGAGGAGGTGAGGGCACTCGGAGTGTGGTGTCAGGAAAACAACCTATCACTCAACGTCAACAAAACAAAGGAYATGATTGTGGACTTCAGGAAACAGCAGCGGGAGCACCCCACTATCCACATCGAAAGGACAGCAGTGGAGAATGTGGAACGTTTTAAGTTCCTCGGTGAACACATCACAGACAAACTGAAATGGTCCACCCACACAGTGTGGTGAAGAAGGCGCAACAGCACCTCTTCAAACACAGAAGGCTGAAGAAATTTGTCTTGTCACCCAAAACCCTGACAAACTTTTACAGATACACAATCGAGAGCATCCTGTCGGGCTGTATCACCGCCTGGTGGTGCGGTTTGCACAACGCATCACCGGGGCAAACTACCTGCCCTCCATGACACCTACAGCACCCGATGTCACAGGAAGGCCAAAAAGATGATCAAGTACAACAACCACCCGAGCCACTGCCTGTTCACACCGCTATCATCTAGAAGGCGAGGTCAGTACAGGTGCATCAAAGCTGGGACCGAGAGATTGAAAACAGCTTCTATCTCAAGGCCATCAGACTGCTAAACAGCAATCACTAACTCAGAGAGGCTGCTGCCTACATTGAGACCCAATCACTGGACACTTTAATAAATGGATACAAGTCACGTTTAACAATGCACTTAAATAATGCACTTTAATAATGTTTACATATCTGACATTACTCATATCACATGTGTATACTGTATTTTATACCATCTACTGCACATTGCCTATGCGCTCGGCCATCGCTCATCCATGTACTTATATGTACATATTCTCATTCACTTTGGATTTGTGTGTAATTAGGTAGTTGTTGGGGATTTGTTAGATTACTTGTTAGATATTTCAGCATGTCGGAACTCAAAGCACAAGCATTTCACTATACTCACATTAACATCTGCTAACCATGTGTAGGTGACCAATCATTTGATTTGATTTGAGTCTCTGGAAAGGGGTGAGAACAACGAGCCTCCTAAGTTTTGTATTGAAGTCAATGTACCTAGAGGAGGACGGAAAGTAACTGTCCTCCGTCTACACCATGGTCTACACAGAGTGCTGTTGAAGCTACTGTAAACTTATTACAAACAGGTGTGTTTTATCTAAAAAGGATAACTTTTTTAATGTTTCACAATTGTTTTTTAAATGAAATTCACTGAGGAGGATGGTCCTTCCCTTCTCTTCTGAGGAGCCTCCACTGCTTATACAGCAAGTCAACAGAGTGTGTGTGTGTGTGTGTGTGTGTTGTGTTGTGTGTGTGTGTGTTGTGTGTGTGTGTGTGTGTGTGTGTGTGTGTGTGTGTGTGTTGTGTGTGTGGTGTGTTGTATGTTGTGTGTGTGTGTGTGGTGTGTGTGTGTGTGTGTGTGTGTGTGTGTGTGTGTGGTGTGTTGTGCCTGCATGTGGCATGTCAGTCGTCCAAAAGTTTTGAGAATGACACAATTAAATGTTCTGTCTGCTGCCTCAGTTTATATGATGGCAATTTGCATATACACAGAATGTTATGAATAGTGATCAGATGATTTGCAATTAATTGCAGAGTCCCTCTTCCCATGCAAATAAACTGAATCCCCAAAAAACATTTCCATGCATTTCAGCCTGCCACAAAAGGACCAGCTGACATCATGTCAGTGATTCTCTCGTTAAACAGGTGTGAATGTTGACGAGGACAATGCTGGAGATCACTCTTTCATGCTGATTGAGTTCGAATAACAGACTGGAAGCTTCAAAAGAAGGGTGGTGCTTGGAATCATTTGTTCTTCCTCTGTCAATCATGGTTACCTGCAAGGAAACACGTGCTGTCATCATTGCTTTGCCAAAAAGGGCTTCACAGGCAAGGATATTCCTGCCAGTAAGATTGCCCTAAATCAACCATTTATCGGATCATAAGAACTTCAATTGTTGTGAAGAAGGCTTCAGGGTGCCCAAAAAGTCCAGCCAGCGCCAGGCACGTCTCCTAAAGTTGATTCTGCGGGATCGGGCACCACCAGTGCAGGCTTGCTCAGGAATGGCGATGCAGGTGTGAGTGCATCTGCACGCACAGTGAGGTCGAAGACTTTTGGAGGATGGCTTGGTGTCATAGGGCAGCAAAGAACCACTTCTCTCCAGGTAAACATCAGTGACAGACTGATATTCTGCAAAAGGTACAGGGATTGGACTGCTGAGGGACTGGGGTAAAGTCATTTTCTTGGATGAATCCCTTTCGATTGTTTGGGGCATCCGGAAAAAAGCTTGTCCGGAGAAGACAAGGTGAGCGCTACCATCAGTCTGTGTCATGCCAACAGTAAAGCATCCTGAGACCATTCATGTGTGGGGTTGCTTCTCAGCCAAGGGAGTGGGCTCACTCACAATTTGCCTAAGAACACAGCCATGAATAAGGAATGGTACCAACACATCCTCCGAGAGCAACTTCTCCAAACTCCAGGAACAGTTTGGTGACGAACAATGCATTTTCCAGCATGATGGAGCACCTTGCCATAAGGCAAAAGTGATAATAAGTGGGCTCGGGGAACAAAACATCGGTATTTTGGGTCCATTGCCAGGAAACTACCCAGACCTTAATCCCATTGAGAACTTGTGGTCAATCCTCAAGAGGCGGGTGGACAAACAAAAACCCACAAATTCTGACAAACTCCAAGCATTGATTATGCAAGAATGGGCTGCCATCAGTCAGGATGTGGCCCAGAAGTTAATTGACAGCATGCCAGGGCGGATTGCAAAGGTCTTGAAAAGGAAGGGTCAACACTGCAAATATTGACTCTTTGCATCAACTTAATGTAATTGTCAATAAAAGCCTTTGACACGTATGAAATGCTTGTAATTATACTTCAGTATTCCATAGTAACATCTGAGAAAAATATCTTAAGACACTGAGGCAGCAGACTTTGTGAAAATTAATATTTGTGTCATTCTCAAAATGTTTTGCCACGACTGTATGTGCGCGTGCTTGCATGTGTGTCACTGACTGAGACAGTCACATCTGGAACCTGCCAATGCTTCTGCTTAAGCATCCAGTTTAAAATCTTCCCAATTCTGATTCCATCAGAATACTTTCTTCTAACCTTTCACAGGCACGCACACAGACACACACTGTGTTAGCTTGGTTTTGTCTGTATATCATCTATTTACCTRCACTCCTATCTCTCTCTTTGTTCCTCTGTCAGTAGAGAAGAAATCCTTTGTTGGTCTGGAAGCCTTCTTTCCTGGAACCGTCAATCAACCTATAAACTGGCTTTGTCCACCACCATGGGGGTGGACAAAGCCATGGAAACCACCAAAACGTTTGAATATGAAAGCATGCATTTACATGAGAAGCAGATATTTGATTTACATACATGGGCGTTCTTAAGTCACAGGCTACATTTCCAGCTTATGACATTATTGTGTATTCTTTGCGCTTTGTGTCATTATATTGCACCCCTTCTAGCATAAAAATGGTGGATTTCACAATCATACCAAATGACCTCGACAATGGCATCCAGTAAATAAAAGCACTGGCTAGGCCTTGATTGCATTCAACATTTCTCTGTCTCTCACCTGCTCACATGACCTTTTTACTGCAGTGTGCTAAATCAGGGTCCCACAGAGTGATTCTTGGTAGTTAAACAAATCTACTTTGAAACACCTCACACACATGGTTATGGGCTTAAAAATAAAGAAGACACCTGTACTATGTCAGATATAGAGTTGATTTTAATTTTGAGTTTGCATCCCAATATTACACATTACATACATCACAGATTGAAATATAATTATACCGTTTGACATAGAAACACCGGATTTTCATCATTAGTAAAAAAACWAAAACAAACAAAAACATTTTTATTTAGCCTATGAAGTTATGATAAATATGAATAACTTTCCACTTATGACGCCAATGAGGGAGTGTTTGGTCATTGACTGCAAGTAAGGGCTACACAATATCGATTACATAAACAAATAAGATAGCTTTTTCTGTTTTTCATGAGAATGGGCATGTCACGTTCATGCGCACTGGCCAATGCTGGGATAGATTGGCGGCACCATGTGTCCTCTCTCTCTTTCTCTCGCTCTCTCTCTCTATTCAATTTCAATTGAAGGGATTTATTGGCATGGGAAACATATGTTAACATTGCCAAAGCAAGTGAAGTAGATAATAAACAAAAGTGAAATAAACAATACAAATTAATATTACACTCACAAAAATTCCAGAAGAATAAAGACATTTCAAATGTCATACCTTGTGCAAGTAGTACAAAAGGCATTACAGAGGGTAGTTAAAGTACAAATGGGAAAATAAATAAACATAAATATGGGTTGTATTTACAATGGTTTTTGTTCTTCACTGGTTGCCCTTTTCTTGTGGCATCAGGTCACACATCTTGCTGCTGTTATGTCACACTGTGGTATTTCACCCAATAGATATGGGAGTTTATCAAAATTGGGGTTGTTTTCTTTGTGGTTCTGTGTAATCCGAGGGAAATATGTGTCGCTAATATGGTCATACATTTGGCAGGCGGTTAGGAAGTGCAACTCAGTTTCCACCTCGTTTTGTGGACAGTGTGCACTCTCTCTCTCTTTCTCTTTATCCCTCTCTGCATAGATGTCCGCCGGCGCATGTGATTTAACAGAACGTACAGAGAACGGGGAGAAGACAATTCCCTCGCCGCAATTACTAGAGATTGTATTGGAGCTGATCGTACCGTCAGTCAGCATCCTGTGTCTGAGTTCGGGACAGTTGCCGCTGTAGCCTTTAAAAAACACTCTGCTCTGCGTTTGTGAGCAAACTTAGGTTTTGGCAAAGAAGACTGGATTCTACGCGGAACACCTTTGTAAAAAGAACCGGAATATAACGGACGAACGGATGAGAGGAGAATGGGGGAATAATCAATCTGATTAAACGTTCCGGAAGTAGCCTAAACATATTTATATATTTTTTAATTCCTTGACAGCTTTCTCCGTTTATGACACCAGCGTCATATATTTTATTTTAAAATGTTCTATTCTTACTAATGATGACGACTAGTGGTGATGCGAACTGAATTGAGGAACTATGTGGCCAGTGTGACTCAATTACACATTCTCTGGCAAAATTGTTCCTCCTCATTTTTGGGGAGTGGGACACCAGACTTTCACTAAAACCTCAATATGCTGAAACCAAGGTCCACATTCTGCCCATTAATGCAGGCTCAAAAAGGACTTTTCAACCAATATATCTAGATTCATATCATCCTAAGGATCGAACAACAGAACACCATGCGCAGGCTTTAAGAAGAGTTCCAATGGCTCTCCGAATTCCACAAAGTAATATGAGGACTTCTCCACTCTGTCTTTCTGAGATACTAGCAGCACCAGACAACAGGACCGACCAGGCTAACGGCACGATGCCCATCGAAGCCGTCTACATCGTGATGGAGGTGATCATCGCAGTGACTTCGGTGATCGGAAACGTGATGGTTATCTGGGCGGTGCGGATCAACCGTTCGCTGCGAGACACCACCTTCTGTTTCATTGTGTCTCTGGCTCTGGCGGACATTGCGGTGGGGGCTCTGGTCATCCCGCTGGCCGTCACCATCAACATCGGTTTCAAGATGCACTTCTACAGCTGCCTGCTGGTCACGTGCATCGTTCTGGTGGTCACACAGAGTTCCATCTTCGCGTTGCTGGCCATCGCTATCGACCGTTACCTGAGGGTGAAAATACCCATGAGGTAATAATAAGAGAGAGAGAAAGGGGAAATATTGTGCTTTGCTGAGTTTTCTTTTGTCTCTGTTTGCATGCTTTCTTTGCCAAGGTCAGTAGGTCAAACATTTGTCTCGTTTGTGTGTTGGCAGTGGGATTTGAGATATTGTGCAGTATAGACTATTTTGTTGCAGATTGCCTGAATAGGCTACTCAGCCTGTTTTACAGTAAGCTCCAAATGTATTTGGACAGTAACTTTTTTTCTTTCTTATTTTTTGCTCTGTACTCTAGAACTATGGATTTGAAATGGTACAATGACTATTAGGTTAAAGTGCAGACTGTCAGCTTTCATTTTAGGGTATATAGAAATTAATTGTAAATAATGTATTGCGTCATTTTGGAGTCACTTTAATTGTAAATAAGAATAGAATATGTTTCTAAACACTTCTACAATCATGTGGAAGCTACTATGATTATGTATAATCCTGAATGTGACAAAAAACAAATACACAATACATAATTTACCATTAATTTCTATTGGTTACAAAATTATCTGATACACAACCAAAACAAACAGCAAATGCATCCAACAAATTTGTAGAGTCACAAGCTTGATGTAGTCATTGCGTGCTAATACTTAACTTTTTACTACTTTAATACACATTTAAGTACATTTTTCCTAATACTTTTGGTGCCCTAAAATGGGGGGGACTATGTACAAGTGCTGTAATTTTGTAACGATCGTCCTGGGAAGAAGGAGTGGACCAAAACGCAGCGTGGGAAGTGTTCATGTTAATTTAATAAATAAACTGAACACTGAAATAACAAAAACACCAAAGAGAGTAAACGAAACGAAACAGTCCTGTCTGGTACAGACACAAAACAGAAAACAACTACCCACAACACACAGGTGGAAAAAGGCTGAGAGAGACAATGACAGACAGCTGCCTCTGATTGAGAACCACACCCGGCTAAACACACAGAAAAGAAAACATAGAACACAAGACATATAATGCCCACCCCAACTCACGCCCTGACCAAATCAAAATAGAGACATAAAAAGGATCTCTAAGGTCAGGGCGTGACAAATTTCTAAACGGTTTAAACGGTTCACCTGATATGGATGAAAATAGACTCAAATTAAAGCTTTAACTTTAACCTCATAAGTCATTGTAGCATTTTTAAATCCAAAGTGCTGGAGTAGAGAGCCAAAACAACAAATCATTTGTCATTGTCCCAATACTTTTGGAGCTCACTGTAGCTGCAACTACACAGCCCATTAACAGTTTTGCCAGACAGGCCTTTAATCAATTCGATTTGCTCACCTCCTGCGTCATCTCTCCTCCGTCCACTCTCACTCTCCTCCTTTTGGAAAAGGTCAAAGTTAATCGAGTCGGCAAGGAGAGTGTACATATTATTGGCAATGCGCAGGCTTGAAATAAGACGGTGCTTCTGCACTCGCGCGTCGTTAGGCAAATTACMTTTACAGAGGCGGATCCCAAAATAAATGTGTAAAGTGTTCAAAACAAATGAAGTTAGTTGTGCAAGACATRTMATAGATAAAACAATAAGTAGCATGTTGTTTTTAAACGTGTGCATGTTTTTCTCCTCTGGCAAAACAAAAGCTGATTCAAAAGGGGGTGTGGCAGATTTCAAAACTCTTCCGTGGTAGGATACACATGAATATCTTTGACGAAAGGAGGAGGGGGCTATCGAGGAGGGGAGGATACTCTTCAGTTTGCCTATTAACGGATTGACACTCCTCGACCACTTCAGTTTCCGGGTTGCGGAGGAGAGAGGATGGATGACAGTCATTTMCCCAAATGAGAATCTCCCACAATCAGCTCTTAGACAGAGCTACATGTCAATATGATGTTGCTTCCGGCTGGAGAAGCATTAACTGTATTTTATATCACATTGTATATAAAATATGGAATTCATTCATCTACAACTGATATTCCCCAACCACAACAGACTGCAGACAGACAGTGTATACATAGCCAGTATAGGTTGGTGTCAAGTCCATAGTCAAGATGAGATGTGTGTAGCAGACCCGCTCTATTTGAATTCCACACCAGCTGTGAGGTATGCTCTCCTGGTGAGTCTGTAACGCTCTCCATCTGTTGACCGACTTGGTAGTAATGTGTAGAGAAAATCATTATATATTTCACTTACAATGAGCTGCTACATATGGACTTAGGTAGATGTACTTTCTGCACTCCACACCCAGTTCTAATATGTTCACATGAATAAGGATATTTCAATATTTCAAGTTGGAGCCGAAGTTAAGATGGCACTGAAGAGGATGGCTGACGTTTTACGTGCTCCTAACCTACTGTGCTATTTTGTTCGTTTTTTTGCGTTGTTTGTAACTTATTTTTTAAACTTATTTTGTACATAATGTTGCTGCTACCGTCTCTTATGACCGAAAATAACTTCTGGACATCAGAACAGCGATTACTCACCTTGAACTGGAAGAAGCTTTTTCTGACGAGAAGGATATACTGCTTTCCAAACTCCCGCCCATTCTACTGGCTAACATGCAATCGTTGGAAAATAAAATTGGTGACCTATGATTACGATTATCCTACCAACGGGACATTAAAAACTGTAGTATCTTATGTTTCACTAAGTCGTGACTGAACGACGACATGGATAATATAGAGCTGGTGGGATTTTCCCTGCACCGGCAGGACAGAGAAGCTACGRCTGGTAAGACGAGGGGTGAGGGTGTGTGTCTATTTGTCAATAACAGCTGGTGCGCGATGTCTAATATTAAAGAAGTCTCAAGCTATTGCTCGCCTGAGGTAGAGTACCTTATGATAACCTTATGATCTACCAAGAGAGTTCTCATCTATATTATTCGTAGCCGTCTATTTACCACCACAGACCAATGCTGGCACTAAGACCTTAATAAAACCAAATAAAACCAATGCCATAAGCAAACAAAAAAAATGCTCATCCAGAAGTGGCGCTCCTAGTGGCGTGGGACTTTAATGCAGGCAAACTTAAATCAGTTTTACCACATTTTTACCAGCATGTCACATGTGCAACCAGAGGGGAAAAAACTGTAGACCACCTTTACTCCACACACAGAGACGCATACAAAGCTCTCCCCTGCCCTCCATTTGGCAAATCTGACCATAATTCTATCCTCCTGATTCATGCTTACAAGCAAAAACTAAAGCAGGAAGTACCAGTGACTCGCTCAATACGGAAATGGTAAGATCAAATCACATTTTATTAGTCACATCCGCCGAATACAACAGGTGTAGAGATCTTACAGTGAAATGCTTACTTACGAGCCCCTAACCAACAATGCAGTAAAAAAAAAAAAAGAATAAGAAATAAAAGTAACAAGTAATTAAAGAGCAGCAGTAAAATAACAATAGCGAGACTATATACAGCGGGGTACCGGTACAGAGTCAGTGATGTACTGGGCCATACTCACTACCCTCTGTAGTGCCTTGCTGTCGGAGGCTGGGCAGTTGCCATACCATGCAGTGATGCAACCGGTCAGGATTCTCTTGATGGTGCAGCTCGAGAACCTTTTCAGGACCTGAGGACCCATGCCAAATATGTTCAGTCTCCTGGGGGGGATTAGGTTTTGTCGTGCCCTCTTCACGTCTGTCTTGGTGTGCTTGGACCATGTTAGTTTGTTGGTGATGTGGACACCCTGTAACTGATGTGGATGCTGCGCTACAGGACTGTTTTGCTAGCACAGACTGGATTATGTTCCGGGATTCATTCAATGACATTGAGGAGTATACCATCTCAGTCATCGGCTTCATCCATAAGTGCATCAACGACGTCGTCCCCACAGTGACCGCACGTACATATCCAAACCAGAAGCCATGGATTACAGGTAACATCTGCATTGAGATAAAGCTGCCACTTTCAAGGAGCGGGACACTAATCCGGACGCTTATAAGAAATCCTGCTATGCCCTCAAACGAACCATCAAACAATCAAAGCATCATTACAGGYTTAAGATTGAATCCTACTACACCGTCTCTGACGCTCATCGGATGTGGCAGGGCTTGAAAACTATTAAGGACTACAAAGGGAAACCCAGATGTAAGCTGCCCAGTGACGCCATGAGAAGTGGAAATCTGAGGTTGTAGTTTTTCAACTCAGTCCCTATTGAATATACAGTGGGATATGGGTCATCTTGCACTTCCTAAGGCTTCACTAGATGTCAAGTCTTTAAGAACGTTGTTTCAGGCTTCTACTGGGAAGTGGGGCTGAATGAGAGGGGAATGAGTCAGAGGTCTGCCAGCAGCCTCGGTCTCGTGATACGCGGTCATGAGAAAGTTACCTCTCGTTCCATTGCTTTTCTAGAGAAAGTTACCTCTCGTTCCATTGCTTTTCTACAGACAAATTCATTCTCCGGTTGGGACATTATTGTAACGGCGTTCCTCTCTCTCTTCATAAGAAGAGGAGGAGTAGTGATGGAACCAAGGCGCAGCGGGTTGTGAAACACATAATTTATAAAGAAAAACACGAACTTGACTAAAACTAACAAAACAACAACGGTGTAGACAGACCTGGACGACGAACTCACATAAACACGAAGAACGCACGAAACAGGGAAAATAGCCTACACATAAATGACGAATGAACAAAACAAACCGAACAGTCCCGTATGTGCGACAAAACACTGACACGGAAGACAACCACCCACAAACAAACATTGTGAACAGCCTACCTAAATATGACTCTCAATTAGAGGAACGCCAAACCTGCCTCCAATTGAGAGCCATACCAGGCAACCCTAAACCAACATAGAAACAGACAACATAGAATGCCCACCAAACTCACGTCCTGACCAAACTAACACACAAAACTAAACAGAAAACAGGTCAGGAACGTGACATAACCCCCCCCTCAAGATGCGTACTCCGAACGCATCACCAAAAAGTCCAGGGAGGGTCTGGGTGGGCATCTGACCACGGTGGTGGCTTAGGCTCCGGGCGTGGTTCCCACCCCACATAATCAATCCCCGCTTCCTTAGCCTCCCAAAATGACCACCCTCCAAATAACCCCACCTAAATTTAGGGGCAACACCAGAATCAAGGACAAGCTCTGGGACAAGAGTAGCTCAGGACATAGGGATAGGCTCAGGACAGAGGTCGCTTAGGAGAGAGAGGTAGCTCAGGAGAGAGGGTAGCTCAGGATAGAGGGGCAACTCCGGACTGAAGGGCAAGCTCCGGAAAGAGAGACAGCTCTGGACTGAGGGGCAGTTAAGGATTACTAGCTGACTGACGGCTCTGGACGCTCATGGCAGGCTGACGGCTCTGGACGCTCATGGCATGGCCTGACGGCTCTGGACGCTCATCGGCAGGCTGACGGCTCTGGACGCTCATGCAGGCTGACGCTCTGGACGCTCATGGCTCTTGACGGCTCTGGCTGCTCATGGCTCGCTGACGGCTCTGGCTGCTCATGGCTCGCTGACGGCTCTGGCTGCTCATGGCTTCGCTGACGGCTTCTGGCTGTCATGGCTCGCTGACGGCTCTGGCAGATCCTGTCTGGTTGGCGGCTCTGGCAGATCCTGTCTGGTTGACGGCTCTGGCAGATCTGTCTGGTTGGCGGCTCTGGCAGATCCTGTCTGGTTGGCGGCTCTGGCAGATCCTGTCTGGTTGGCGGCTCTGGAAGATCCTGTCTGACGGGCGGCTCTAGCGGCTCCTGTCTGGCGGACGGCTCTAGCGGCTCCTGTGGCGGACGGCTCTGTAGGCTCATGGCAGACGGGCGGCACTTGCAGGCTCATGGCAGACGGGCGGCTTTGCAGCCTCATTGCAGACGGATGGTCAGACGGCGCTGGGAGACGGATGGCTCAGATGGCGCTGGGGAGACGGATGGCTCAGAATGGCGCTGGGGAGACGGATGGCTCAGATGGCGCTGGGACGACGGATGGCTCAGATGGCGCTGGGAGACGGATGGCTCTGGCCGGATAAGGCGCACTGTAGACCTGGTGCGTGGTGCCGAAACTGGAGGCACCGGGCTAAGGACAGCACCTTCATACTAGTGCGGGGAGCAGGGCAAGGCACACTGGACTCTCAAAGCGTACTCTATACCTGGTGCGTGGTACCGGAACTGGTGGCACCGGGCTGAGGGCACGCACCTCAGGACTAGTACGGGGAGAATGACAGTGTGTACAGGACTTGAGGAGACGCACAGGTGGCTTAGTGCGTGGGGCCGGAACTGGAGGCACCGAACTGGATACCCGCACTATAGGGAGAGTGCGTGGAAGAGGAACAGGGCTCTGGAAACGCACTGGTAGCCTAGTGCGTAGTGTAGGCACTGTAGGTACTAGGCTGGGGCGGGGAGGTGGCGCCGGAAATACCGGACCGTGCAGGCGTACTGGCTCTCTTGAGCATTGAGCCTGCCCAACCTTACCTGGTTGAATGCTCCGGTCGCCCGACCAGTGCGGGGAGGTGGAATAACCCGCACCGGGCTATGTAGGCGAACCGGGGAAACCATGCGTAAGGCAGGTGCCATGTATGCCGGCCCGAGGAGACGAACTGGAGACCAGACGCGTTGAGCCGGCCTCATGACACCTGGCTCAATGCCCAATCTAGCCCTACCAGTGCGGGGAGGTGGAATAACCCGCACCGGGCTATGCACACGTACAGGAGACACCGTGCGCTCTACTGGTAACACGGTGTCTGCCGTACTCCCGCTCTCCACGGTTAGCCTGGGAAGTGGGCGCAGGTCTCCTACCTGCCCTTGGCCCACAACCCCTTAGCCCCCCCCCCCCAAGAAATTTTTGGTGTTACTCACGGGCTTTTCGGGCTTCCGTGCAAGACGCGTCCCTCATAACTCCGGTTCCCTTCTCCGGTTGCCTCTGCTCTCCTCAGTGCCTCCACCTGTTCCCATGGGAGGCGATCCCTACCAGCCAGGATCTCCTCCCATGTGTAGCAACCTTTCCCGTCCAATATATCGTCCCAAGTCCATTCCTCCTTTTTCTGTCCCTTACTCCGTTTACTCCGCTGCTTGGTTCTCGATATTTGGTGGGTGGTTCTGTAACGGCGTTCCTCTCTCTCTTCATAAGAAGAGGAGGAGTAGTGATGGAACCAAGGCGCAGCGGGTTGTGAACACATAATTTATTAAAGAAAACACGAACTTGACTAAAACTAACAAAACAACAAACGGTGTAGACAGACCTGGACGACGAACTCACATAAACACGAAGAACGCACGAACAGGGAAAATAGCCTACACATAAATGACGAATGAACAAAACCAAACCGAACAGTCCCGTATGGTGCGACAAAACACTGACACGGAAGACAACACCCACAAACAAACATTGTGAACAGCCTACCTAAATATGACTCTCAATTAGAGGAACGCCAAACACCTGCCTCCAATTGAGAGCCATACCAGGCAACCCTAAACCAACATAGAAACAGACAACATAGAATGCCCACCCAAACTCACGTCCTGACCAACTAACACACAAACTAAACAGAAAACAGGTCAGGAACGTGACAATTATTGAACATTTATGATAAAAACATCCTAAAGATTGATTCTATACATCGTTTGATTTGTTTTTACGACCAGTAATATAACTTTTTGCAATTCGTCCGACATTTCGGCTGGACTCCGCGCCTCGTGAGTTTCCATTTGTTTACTAAACGCCCTAACAAAAGGAGGAATTTGGACATAAATGATGGACGTTATCGAACAAAACAAATATTTTTTGTGGAACTGGGATTCCTGGGAGTGCATTCTGATGAAGATCATCAAAGGTAAGTGAATTGTTATAATGTTATTTCTGACATGTTGACTGCACAATATGGCGGATATATTTGTTTCTTGACTGGGCTCTGAGCGCAGACTCAGATTATTGCATGGTTTGCTTTTTCCGTAAAGCTTTTTTGAAATCTGACACAGCGGTTGCATTAAGGAGAAGTGCATAAAATTCCATGCATAACAGTTGTATCTTTTAGCAATGTTAATTATGAGTATTCCTGTAAATTGATGTGGCTCTCTGCAAAATCAAGGATGTTTTGGAACTTCTGAACGTAACGCGCCAATGTAAACTCACTCAGATTTTTGGATATAAATATGAACTTTACCGAACAAAACATACATGTATTGTGTAACATGAAGTCCTATGAGTGTCATCTGATGAAGATCATCAAAGGTTAGTGATTAATTTTATCTATATTTCTGCTTTTTGTGAATTCTCCTCTTGGCTGGAAAAATGGCTGTGTTATTCTGTGATTAGGCACTCACCTAACGTAATTGTTTGGTTTGCTTTCGTCGTAAAGCCTTTTTGAAATCGGAGACTGTGGCTGGATTTACAACAAGTGTGTCACGATCGTCTATGGGTGAGAGAGAGGACCAAGCGGCAGCGTGTGAAAAATACATCTTCTCTTTATTAGGAAGATGAACAAACGGAACAAAACAACAAACAGACGAACGTGAAGCTATGAAAGAACTAAGTGCACACATGCAACATAAGACATAGACAATTACCCACAATCACCTAAAGCCTATGGCTGCCTTAAATATGGCTCCCAATCAGAGACAACAATAACCAGCTGTCTCTGATTGAGAACCAAACCAGGCAACCATAGACTTTCCTAGACCTCTCTCCTGAACACAACCCCATACACTATAACAAACCCCCTAAACAATACACACACCCTAAACTAGACAAAACACACAAACTTCCCATGTCCACACCTGACCTAAGTAAAATAATAAAGAAAACAAAGAATACTAAGGCCAGGGCGTGACAAAGTG
>NC_036851.1:6183466-6349414 GCF_002910315.2 Salvelinus sp. IW2-2015 | reverse complement strand
AAGCCTACCAGACAGCTAATGCCTTTTCTACTCGCTTCAAGGCAAGCAACACTGAAGCATGCACAAGAGCACCAGCTGTTCTGGACGACTGTGTGATAAGCTCTCGGTAGCCAATGTGAGCAAGACCTTTAACCTCTGTCCCACCTCGACAACAGCCAGTGAATATTGCAGGGCGCCAAATTCAAAACAACAGAAATCCCATAATTAAAATTCCTAAACATACAAGTATTATACCATTTCAAAGATAAACTTCTTGTAAATCCAACGACAGTGTCCGATTTCAAAAAGGCTTTACTGCGAAGCACACCATGTGATTATGTTAGGTCAGGCGCTAGTCACTGAAAACCATACAGCCATTTTCCAGCAAGGAGAGGGCTCACACAAAGTCAGAAATAGCGATTAAATTAATCACTAACTTTGATGATCTTCATCTGATGGCACTCCCAGGACTCCACGTTAGACAATAAATGTGTGTTTTGTTCGTAAAGTTAATCTTTATGTCCAAAACATCATTTGAAATTGGCGTGTTATGTTCAGAAATGCATTGTTCTAAACAAACATCCGGTGAAAGTGCAGAGCCACATCAAATTACAGAAATACTCATCATAAACATTGATCTAAGATACAAGTGTTTAACATACGATTAAGATATTTCTCCTTAACCTGATGAGACCAGGGGGTGCTGTTTTCACTTTGAGGAAAAATCGTATCCAATTTAAACGGCTCGTACTCAATTCTTGCTCGTACAATATGCATATTATATTACTATTGGATAGAGAACACTCTCTAGTTTCTAAACCGTTTGAATTTAGTCTGTGGGTAAAACACAGCTCATTTGGCAGCACACTTTCTGACCAGGAAGTGGAAAGTCTGAAATCGATGCTGTGTTCAAGGGTCTGCCTATAAATGGGCATTATACGTATGATATACGTGCACGTCATAAACCTTCACCCGGATGTCAAGAGGAAGTGAGAGGAAAAAGGAGTTGATTATCTCTGTCTGACGTTGAATGAGCCCACTTGGAACAACGTGTCCCCATTTTCTGTTGTCTGCAACGCGCGTGGAGGAACCTTTATTGCCTACTGGAAACCTGCCGTTATGGATGAATATGATCTCCGGCTCTGATTTTATTTGATACATCTTCAATATCATCCTAAAGTATGTTTTTTCAATATAGTTTCATTAGATTATTGAACTTTATTCGGGACGTTAGTTGTGTTGCGTTGCTTGACTTTGTTGACGTTGGGAGCATAGCGCCGCATGGCCAGTGTGTTTGCTAATTCAAGAGGAAAGAGTTCGTTCTGAATCCAAAACAACGACGGTTTCTGGACAAAGGACCATTGTACAACATTCTGATAGAAGATCAGCAAAGGTAGGAACCATTTTGTGATGCTATTCATATATCTGTCGAACTGTGTACTTGTCGCTTTGGGCTCAGGTTTTGGTTATTCCCTTACCATAACTAAGTCTTATGTCGTAATGAAGATATTTTAGAATCCTAACACTGGCGATTGCATTAACTAATGGATCTATCGTTTCTATACAACATGTGTTTTTTTGTAATGTTTATGAATAGCTATTTGTCAGAATAGGTGAGAGTCTAAAGAAATATCCGCACATTCTGGGAAAAAGATGCTACGTTAACGTTATGCTACGTTATGCTACGTTGTATAACCCGGATTTCAGCTCTAAATATGCACATTTTCGAACAAAACATGAGTGTATGTATAACCTGATGTTATAAGCTGTCATCTGAGAAGGTTTATGAAGGTTAGTGAAATTTAATATCTTTTGCTAGTTTATTCGCTAACGCTAACGTGCCTATTGCTATGCCTGGTGCCTTGATGATGAATGCGGTAGGTGGTAGGCTATTGTAGTAAGCTAATATAATGCTATATTGTGTTTCGCTGTAAACACTTAAAAAATCGGAAATATTGGCTGTATTCACAAGATCTTTGTCTTTCATTTACTATACACCATGTATATTTTCAGAAATGTTTTATGATGAGTATTTCGTATGTCACGTTGGTGTCTGTAATTATTCTGGCTGCTTTCGGTGCAATTTCTGATTGTAGCCGCAATGTAACTATGATTATACTGAATATGCACATTTTCCGAACAAAACATAAGATTTATTGTATAACATGTTATAAGACTGTCATCTGATGAAGTTGTTTCTTGGTGTCTTTGGTTTGTTCTAGGTTAGTTTGGTTGATTTTGTGCATGATACCTGTGCTGTAAAAAATGTCTGTGCTTTTTTCTATTTGTTGGTGAGTAACTAAATATATATTGTGTTTCGCTGTAAAACATTTAAAAAATCGGACATGTTGGCTGGATTCACAAGATGTGTATCTTTCATTAGCTGTATTGACTTGTTAATGTGTGAAAGTGAAATATTTCTAAAAAATATTTTTTGAATTTCGCGCTCTGGCTTTTCAGTGGAATGTGGGAGGAGTTCCGCTAGCGGAACGGGGGGGCTAGAAAGGTAATGCAACCGCTGTGTCAGATTTCAAAAAGGCTGTACAGCAAAAGCACACCATGCGATTATGTTAGGTCAGCGCTAGCCACAGAAAACCATACAGCCATTTTCCAACAAGTAGAGGTGTCACAAAAGTCATAAATAGCATTCAAATTAATCACTTACCTTTGATGATCTTCATCTGATGGCACTCCCAGGTCTCCATGTTAGACAACAAATGTTTGTTTTGTTTGATAAAGTTCATCTTTATGTCCAAATACCTCCGTTTGTTGGTGCGTTTAGTTGCAAAATCCAAAGGCACAATGTGCACGCTCAACATCACGACAAAAAGTAAAAAGTCATAAAAGTAGTCCGTGTGGCTCAGTTGGTAGAGCATGGCGCTTGCACCGCAGGGTTGTGGGTTCATTCCACGGGGGACAGATGAATATGTATGACTTTCCAATTTGTAAGTCGCTCTGGATAAGACGTCTGCTAAATTACTTAAATGTATGTTAGTAGAAACATGTCAACGATGTTTAAAATCAATCCTCAGGTTGTTTTTGTCATAAATATCAATAATATTTCAACTGGACAAAAGCTTCTTCAATAGAAAAGGAGAAACAAGAAAGGTGCGTTCCCGATCACGCATTGGACTCATGTCTGGAAATTTCCACTGGCTCTCATTGAAGTGCTGTATCTCCCTCATTTTCAGAGTAAAAGCCTGAAACAATGCCTAAAGATGGCCACATGTAGAGGAAGCCATAGATATCGTGAACTGGGTCCTAAGTCTTTGTATGGTGGATAGGCTTTCAATGGAAAAACAGCCTTTCAAAATAATAGTTCTTCCTGGTTGGATTTTCCTCAGGTTTTCGCCTGCCATATCAGTTCTGTTATACTCACAGACATTATTTTAACAGTTTTGGAAACTTTAGAGTGTTTTAGAGTGATATGCTTTATGCATATTCTAGCTTCTGGGCTGAGTAGCAGGCAGTTTAATTTGTAGTTTTTTCAACTCAGTCCTATTGAATATACAGTGGGATATGGGTCATCTTGCACTTCCTAAGGCTTCCACTAGATGTCAAGTCTTTAGAACGTTGTTTCAGGCTTCTACTGGGAAGGGGGGCTGAATGAGAGGGGAATGAGTCAGAGGTCTGCCAGCAGCCTCGGCTTCGTGATACGCGGTCATGAGAAAGTTACCTCTCGTTCCATTGCTTTTCTACAGACAATTCATTCTCCGGTTGGGACATTACTGAATTTATGATAAAAACATCCTAAAGATTGATTCTATACATCGTTTGATTTGTTTTCTCGACCAGTAATATAACTTTTTGCAATTTTCGTCCGACATTTCGCTGGACTCGCGCCCTCGTGAGTTTCCATTTGTTTACTAAACGCCCTAACAAAAGGAGGAATTTGGACATAAATGATGGACGTTATCGAACAAAACAAAATTTCTTGTGGAACTGGGATTCTGGGAGTGCATTCTGATGAAGATCATCAAAGGTAAGTGAATGTTTATAATGTTATTTCTGACATGTTGACTGCACAATATGGCGGATATATTTGTTTCTTGATTGGGCTCTGAGCGCAGACTCAGATTATTGCATGGTTTGCTTTTTCCGTAAAGCTTTTTTGAAATCTGACAACGGCGGTTGCATTAAGGAGAAGTGCATCTAAAATTCCATGCATAACAGTTGTATCTTTTAGATGTTAATTATGAGTATTCCTGTAATTGATGTGGCTCTCTGCAAAATCAAAGGATGTTTTGGAACTTCTGAACGTAACGCGCCAATGTAAACTCAGATTTTTGGATATGAACTTTACCGAAAACATACATGTATGTGTAACATGAAGTCCTATGAGTGTCATCTGATGAAGATCATCAAAGGTTAGTGATTATTTTATCTATATTTCTGCTTTTTGTAAGTGTATCTTTAAAATGGTGTAAAATACATGTTTGAGGAATTTTAATTATGGGATTTTCTGTTGTTTTGAATTTGGCACCCTGCAGTTTCACTGGCTGTTGAAGAGGTGGGATGCTACCGTCTCACGTACCCTAGAGAGGTTAACTTGGCTTTCGAAGACCTTAGAAAGGCAGGGTAGGGTAGATATAGGTCTATAGCAGTTTGGGTCTAGAGTTTCATCCCCTTTGAAGAGGGGGATGACCGCAGCAGCTTTCAAATCTTTGGGAATCTGAGACGATATGAAAGAGAGTTTGACCAGGCTAGTAAAAGGGGTTGCAACAATTTCGGCAGATCATTTTAGAAAAAGAGGGTCCAGATTGTCTAGKCCAGCTGATTTGTAGGGGTCCAGATTTTGCAACTCTTTCAGAACATCCGCTATCTGGATTTGGGTGAAGGGGAAATGGTGGGGGCTTGGGCGAGTTGCTGTGGGGGGTGCAGGGCTGTTGATCGGGGTAGGGGTAGCCAGGTGGAAAGCATGGCCAGCTGTAGAAAAGTGCTTATTGAAATTCTCAATTATAGTGGATTTATCCGTGGTGACAGTATTCCTAGCCTCAGTGCAGTGGGCAGCTGGGAGGAGGTGCTCTTATTCTCCATGGACTTTACAGTGTCCCATAACTTTTTTGAGTTGTGCTACAGGATGAAAATTTCTGCTTGAAAAWGCTAGCCTTAGCTTTCCTAACTGCCTGTGTATATTGGTTCCTAACMTCCCTGAAAAGTTGCATATCACGGGGGCTATTCGATGCTAATGCAGAACGCCACAGGATGTTTTTGTGCTGGTCAAGGGCAGTCAGGCCTGGAGAGAACCAAGGGCTATATCTGTTCCTGGTTCTACATTTTTTGAATGGGGCATGCCTATTTAAGATGGTGAGGAAGGCACTTTTAAAGAATAACCAGGCATCCTCTACTGACGGGACYAGYTCAAAATCCTTCCAGGATACCCGGGCCAGGTCGATTAGAAAGGCCTGCTCGCAGAAATGTTTTAGGGAGCGTTTGACAGTGATGAGGGGTGGTCGTTTGACCGCAGACCCATTAAGGATGCAGGCAATGAGGCAGTGATCTCTGAGATCTTGGTTGAAAACAACAGAGGTGTATTTGGAGGGCAAGTTGGTTAGGATGATATTTTTGAGTGTGCACGTGTTTACGGATTTGGAGTTGTACCTGGTGGGTTCATTGATAATTGTGTGAGATTGAGGGCATCAGCTTAGATTGTAGGATGGCCGGGGTGTTAAGCATGTCTCAGTTTAGGTCACCTAACAGCACGAACTCTGAAGATAAATGGGGGGCAATCAATTCACATATGGTMTCCAGGGCACAGCTGGGGGCAGAGGGTGGTCTATAGTAAGCGGCAACGGTGAGAGATTTGTTTCTGGAAAGGTGGATTTTTAAAAGTAGAAGCTAGAATTGTTTGGGTACAGACCTGGATAGTAAGACAGAACTCTGCAGGCTATCTCTGCAGTAGATTGCAACACCGCCCCATTTGCTTTCTACACCTGCATTGCTTGCTGTTTGGGGTTTTAGGCTGGGTTTTCTGGTACACACTTTGAGATATAAGCTGATGTAAGAAGGGCTGTATATAAAACATTGATTTGATTTGATTTGGCAAGTTCTATCTTGTTGGAAGATGTTGTAGTTAGGGATGGAAATTTCTGGGTTTTTGGTTCCTGAGCAGGATTCAGACACGGCTAGGACATCCGGGAGGCAGAGTGTGCTGAAAGCAGTGAATAAAATAAACTTAGGGAGGAGGCTTCTAATGTTAACATGCATATCTGCACAATTAGCTGTGCTTCCTCTACTACGAGATATCTCCTGTATCACTATACACAGAGGGGTATCATTCCCCAGAGACCTATTACCTACTTCCTTAATTTATGAGCCACAGATCTCCGCCCAGTCACATTCCATTCTGCTCTCCCAATTGCTGTAACATTAAAGCCTTGGTTTTTGGGACTCCATAGAAACACTGATGTCGGTCCTGCCAAACTCTGCAACTAACACCCTTATGCAAACATTCTGTCTTTAACACAGGCCCTGTATGTACCTCCTCCCGGCACATTACAGTACCAGTCAAAGTTTGGACACACCTACTCATTCAAGGGTTTTTCTTTATTTTTACTATTTTCTACATTGTAGAATAATAGTAAGACATCAAAACTATGAAATAACACAATGGAATCATGTACTAACCATAAAAGTGATAAACAAATCAAAATATATTTTATATTTGAGATTCTTCAAAGTAGCCACCCTTTGCCTTGAAAACGATTTGTAGTGCAGGACACAATTTCTTCTATTGATTCAAAGTCAGAAAGTATCAGGTTTCAGGTAAGACCCAAGTGCAGACTGTGTAGAAGTAACAATTTTTATTGTAACACGGGCAGGCAAACGACAGGTCAAGGCAGGCGGGGGTCGATAATCCAGAGTGGTGGGGCCAAGGTACAGGACGGCAGGCAGGCTCAGGGGCAGGCAGAGTAGTCAGGCAGGCGGGCTCGGAGTCAGGACAGGCAGGGGTCAAAACCAGGAGGGTGAGAAAAGAGAGACTGGGGAAAAGCAGGCGCTGAGACACAAAACGCTGGTAGACTTGAACAAACAAGACGAACTGGCACAGACAGACAGAAAACACAGGTATAAATACCCAGGGGATAAGTGGGGAAGATGGGCGACACCTGGAGTGGGGTGGAGACAAGCACAAGGACAGGTGAAACAGATCAGGGCGTGACACAAAGAAAGCACTTGGAAGCATATAAACAGGGAAAACAGAAAAGTATGCACTAAAACTCCAGCAATTGTTGCTCAATACACACACACCAACCCAGTATACTCTAACTCCTCATTCTTGTCTTATCCCCCATCTCCATAGCTACAAACATGTGGTGACACGGCGGCGTGCAGGCACGGCYGTGGTGGTGTGTTGGATGGTTGCCATAGTGGTTGGCCTGACGCCCATGCTGGGCTGGAACAACCGGCAGCGTCTCCATGACAATGTCTCCCAGGTGACCCATGACTTCTTAGTGATGTGTAAGTTTGAGAAAGTCATCAGCATGGACTACATGGTCTACTTCAACTTCTTCGGCTGGGTGCTGCCGCCCCTCGTCCTCATGCTGCTCATCTATGCTGAGATATTCTACAAGATACACCACCAGCTCAACAAGAAGGTAGCTCACTGTCTGTAGAGAAGTACCTGTCTTGAGAATCAAATGACTAGAACAGGGTAACCCTACCTTCTTTACCATGAGCTATGTGCATTGTCTCTATTATATGTGCAAGAATTATCTATGCTGAGGTATTATATGATCCAACGCCAGCTCGGTAAGAACATTAGCCTAATTTAGTCTTACCAATGTCTTGCCAAGGTTAGCTTGAGCTAGTCTTTCCAATGTCTTGCCAAGGTTGGGTTGAGCTAGTCTTTCCAATGTCTTGTCAAGGTTAGCTTGAGCTTGTCTTGCCAAAGTTAGCTTGATCTTGCCAACTCCTATGGTCATTCTCACATGGCCTGAGAATGATCCTAGGAGTTGGCAAGACCGCACAAACAGTTCTGGGACCAGGTTACATGAAGGTCACTGACTAGACTAGAGTCAGGTGAATGAAGCGGGTGCATTTGATGAGCACAGCAGGGAGGTGGAAGGAGATAAACGGGTGTTGAAATTCGCTGTCCTTTGGCGTAACAGGTTATTCCCCTCAGGGATGAAAGCTTAGACAGGCATAATGAGCAGAGATGTTGATTTGTTTCTAAATCAGGTGTCAACTCACTCCACCCAGGACACAATGCTGTGCAAATCAAACCCACTTAGAATAACCAAAAAATGTAACGTCAGTTAACATCAGTTAAATTGTAAGTATGCATTGCAGAAATGTACAGCCTCTGAATCTAAAGTCTAAATCCTCTTCTCCCTCCCTCCTACCCCAGGTGACGGAGAGCCACACAGACCGCAGCCATTACTACAGTAAGGAGCTGAAACTAGCCAAGTCATTGGCTCTGGTCCTCTTCCTGTTTGCRATCAGCTGGCTTCCTCTAAACATCCTCAACTGCATCACGCTGTTTAGCCCGAACGGTGACAAGCCCGCGCTTCTCATCTACATCGCCATCCTGCTCACACACGGCAACTCCGCTGTGAACCCCATTGTCTACGCATTCCAGATCAAGAAGTTCCAGAATGCGTTCCGGAAGATCTGGAAGCAGTATGTGCTGTGTAGGGACCCGGTAGGCAAGCTGCCCCAGAGAGGGAGTCAGAGGTGCCAGAGCAGATTGGAGAGGATGTTGAGGGCGAACGATGATGACAATTAAGTCTGATCTGGTGATGAAGGTCATAGGGGTCACGGGTCTGTCGCATCCCTCAATGTGTGTGTCGTGTGTTGTTTGTTAACCATCTGTCAATGATGGCTTTTCAGTGGTGGGGTGTTGGACTGATCTTGTTGATCGCGTACA
The DNA here is from genome assembly GCF_002910315.2 of Salvelinus sp. IW2-2015. NCBI lineage: Eukaryota > Metazoa > Chordata > Actinopteri > Salmoniformes > Salmonidae > Salvelinus > Salvelinus sp. IW2-2015. The sequence goes on along the minus strand of NC_036851.1, from coordinate 6,340,569 downwards.
TACTCGTTACTAAAGGACTGTTATGGAAACGCTGCTGGCAGCGGAATCCAATACAGCAGAGAGTTTCTACTACAATGCAACTCAAACACGAACGTAATMGATATCCCAAGGGCTCATCTAATCCCTGATTGTCTGCGAGTGGATTACAAACCCAAATGTAAACGTGGAAAACGCAGGGGAATCAGACAGAGAAGTATGACAGGGTAGTAGACAGTAGACAGTACCCACCACCTTGCTGATCAACGCCCAGTCACCGAGGGGGAAAGTGGATGAGCTGTCAGCGAATCTGCGCTTCCAACATGAATACTGGGAGGCCTGTTTGCTGGCGTTTACTGAGACTTGGCTGGATGAGTCCCAGACAGGGAAGTGGAGCCAGCTGGCTTCACACTGGCCAGATCGTGATCTGACCGTCACAGGGACCAGTGGTGTAAATGGARCCTGGTAAGAGAGAGACTCTGTACCCCTGACATTGAACTGTTTTCTGTGTCACTGRGACCCTACTATCTGCCCCGTGAGTTCCCCCAATTGTTTGTTACCGTTGTGTACATTCAACCAAACGATAATATAGCAAAGGAATCAGAGATGATWTATAATCTGTCACAGAAACTGGAGTCCATCTCCCCRGACGCACCCACATTTATTTGAAGGGATTTTAACAACTGCACTTTGCACAAGGTCCTGCACACGTACCACCAGTATGTGAAATGTCACACTAGGAAAAATAAGACTCTTGATTTGTGCTATGGGASAATACCAAATGCTTTCTCTGCCACCACCGGACCTCCCCTGGGGACATCTGACCASAATGTTGTCTACCTCCAGCCAACCTACTGTCAGCTCTTGGAGAGGGAGAAACCCACAGTTAAAACTGTCCAGATCTGGAACGASAATAGTATCACTCCTCTCCAAGGGTGTTTTGACTGTACTATGTGGGAGGTATTTGAAGACAGCAGCTCGGATCTTAACAAACTCACAGATGTTGTTTCAGTGTATGTCAACTTCTGTGTTGWGTCAGTTGTGCCTACAAAAACCTGTAAAATGTTCCCTAACAATAAGCTTGGGTATCAAGACATCTAAAATCACGAATTAATAGGAAGAAGGCAGTTWATGCTGAGGGTGATAGACAGGCTTTAAGAGATGTACAACYTGAGATCAAAAGACAGATACTGGTGGACAAGGAGGCATACAAGCAAAGGGTGGAGAGGACCCTCTCCTCAGGAAACTCAAGGGTGGCCTGGTAAAAGATTAAATCCATGGCTAGTCCCTCCCACATAGGCAGGAGAAAACCAGTGCTGAGCTTGGGAGACATGAGGGACAGAACATGGCTAATGAACTGAATGTTTTCTTCTCAAGATTTGAATCAGACGACTTAGGAAGCAAACAAACAAATGGAAGCATCATTACAAATGTTTGAGAGGGTTGTTGTTAAACAGGCTGATGTTTTGAAGTTGTTCAGTGGATCTAATGCACAAAAAAGCCCAGGCCTGGGCAAAATAAGTGGACATTGAAGCACTGTGATGAACAAATAGCTGGTGTTTATACAGACATTTTCCAATCCTCGCTCGACCGGCAACACGTGCCAGTATTGTGGAAAAACTCAATAATTATACCCATTCCTAAAGCATCTAATCCCTCTTTGCTGCATGACTACTGCCCTGTCGCCTTGACATCCTTAGGAATTAAATGCTTTGAGAAAATTGTGAAAAGTCATATTCTCTGCAACACCCAGAAGCTCCTCGACCCATTTCAGTTTGCCTATCAGCCCAGCAGAGGAGTTGACGATGCCATTCTTACTCTTCTCAACATGATCTACAGACCTCAAGAGGGCGCCAAATCCGTCAATGTTCTGTTTGTTGACTTTTCTTCTGCCTTCAACACAATCCAGCCTTATATTCTGGCACAGAGAATCATAAGTGACTTCCGCTGAGATGGGGTGGCTGGTTTTGTAGCTGTTGGACTTTCTGAACCAGATGTCACAGCGGGTCAAGTTGTGTCCCCGAGTGTCGGACATATGCACCACCAACACAGGCTCCCCACAGGGATTTGTTTTGTCCCCACTCCTGTACATTTTGTACACTAATAGTTGTACTAGTTCCCATCCTGACAGACACTTCGTTAAGTTTGCTGATGACACTGCCTTGATCAGCCTGTTGCATGATGACGAGGAACAACATGGCCCCMTCCTAAATTACTTTGTAGAGTGGTGTGATGAATCATACTTGGTCCTCAATACCAACAAGARCAAAGAGATGTGCATAGACTTCAAGAAGCATACAACACCTACCTCTGCAACATCTGTCAGAGATCAGAACATAGAGATAGAGGAATACAAATTTATGGGTGTCCTCTTGGACAATAAGCTTCAGTGGAGTAAGTGTACAACCCTGATCTACTAAAAGAGTCAACAGAGACTGTACTTTCTAAAAAAGCTGGGATCTTTTAATGTTGAGAGTATTTAAACTTTTTGTATTGTTTGTTGGTTTGGCAATGCCAGTGTCAGCCAGAAAAATATGCTGAGAAGGATTATCACCACAGCAATCAAGGTACTTAGAGTCAAACAGATAGGCCCTCAGTAAGGCTCATAAAATTATTTTAGACCCAAGCCACTCCATGTACCCGGACTTTGAACTACTCCCCTCTGGGTGCAGGTATAGGTCACCKCCTGGCATGAAAACCAAACTAGACAATAATTTGTGCCAGGTGTGATATCCCTCCTAAACAGTTCAGGCTGATGTTCCTATCGAACCCGTGTAAGGCCGGCAAGCTAGTCTTTTTTTATTTGTGTCACGCCCTGACCTTAGAGAGCCTTTTTATTCTATATTTTGGTTAGGTCAGGGTGTGACTAGGGTGGGTACTCTAGTTTTTTGTATTTCTATGTTGGCCTGGTGTGGTTCTAAATCAGAGGCAGCTGTCGTTGTCTCTGATTGGGGATCATATCTAGGCAGCCTTTTCCACCTGTTTTGTGTGGGATCTTGTTTTTGTATTGTTYCTTTTTAGCCCTACAAAGCTGAACGTTTCGTTTGTTACTCTTTCTTGTTTTTGTGCCGGTTATCATAAATAAAAATGATTAACCTACCCCACGCTGCATCTTGGTCCGACCATCCTTCAACAATGATTGTTACAATTTGGATGTAACTGTTATGAATATTGTGCTGTCAATTTGTTGTATTGTCATGTACATGTTTAAACACCKCTTTAAACATGTACATGATACTGCAACAACATTTCCCCATGGGGACAATAAAGGAAGTAAGGAAGTAAGTAAGTGAAGATGTCGGGATGTGAATACTGGATTATTAGAGCAGAAGGATGTACATGACAATGGTTTCTCTGTTGATTTGCCTGCTGGTTAGAGAATTATGATTGGATAAAGAGGTGGAGGTGGTGGGAGGGATCCTAACCCTGCAGTGATTGAACTTGAAGGAGGGTATGGGGAAGGGACCCTATCCCCAACCCTCGACAGAATCGAGGGGGACCCTAACCTCAGTTTGACCCCACACAGTGAGGAAGTTCTGTCAAGGAATGTTCCTAAATGAGGGTTGAAATGTTYCCTCACACAGGCTGAACTAATTATCCACAGGTGGCTGGGTTCCGATACCGTAACCGTGGGTGATCTAATCTCTCTACATTCTAGAATGCAGCAGAATGGCGTCACTCCTAATACATCACTAAGGTCCATCGACTGACAAGACAGGTTGTACTGTCTGACCTGATGCAAGACAACAGAACAGACCAATGGAGAGGTCAGGTCAGAATGGTGATTTAGGATTCCGAATTAGGAAGGTAGAACTACTAACAATGACTTCAAACATCTCCCATCGGCTTAGGGAACGATGATGTGTAACGGGGGAAGGGGGTATCCGGCATGTACCGATAGGAACCTGTTGAACTATTAGTAGCACACTATGGCTGTGTCTGAAATGGCACCCTATTCCCTATATAGTGCACTACTTTTTTGGGGGGAACCAGAGCCCGTAAATCACTTAAAACTTTAAATGGTTCAAACACGCACAGTCARGAAGAAGGCGCAACAGGAGGTTGAAAAGGTTTGGCATGGGACCTCAAATCCTCAAAAGGTTCGACAGCTGTCCCATTGAGAGCATTTTGACTAGCTGCCTCACTGCCTGGCATGGCAATAGCACCGCCCTCGATCGCATGGCGCTACAGAGGGTGGTGCGGACAGCCCATTACATCATTGGGGCCGAGCTCCSTTTCATCCAGGACATCTATATCAGGCGGTGTGGTAGGAAGGCCCGGAAGATCGTTAAAGACTCCAACCACGCAAGCCATGAACTATTTTCTGTGCTTCCGTACGGCAAGTGGTACCGGTGCATCAAGTCTAGCACCAACAGGCTCTTGAACAGCTTCTATCCCCAAGCAATGACTGATAAATAGCTAACAATTCAACCACACCATCCCCGTCCTCCATTGTCTTGACAACAATCCTTTTCAGCCCCAGTAGGATCAGCCTGTCCACTGATTCCTCCAATTTGTTCTTTACTTCTGATAGGTCCTCTGCTTGTTTGATCTCGAATTTATGACAGGCAATGGAGAATTTTACACACAGAAACAGAAACCATACATGTAAATAAGGATGATCTATTATTTCTTGTTGCTGTTAGGGAGGACATTCAAAATGTGGGGGCTTATTCAAAATGTATGGCAAATCCAATAAGGGATGATCTAAGGGAAAATACTCTGACATTGTGGTTTTAAATACTACATTTTGTTTATAAACAAATGCTCTTAAAACAACTCAGTCTCTGGATCTGATTTTGGAGATGAGGGAGGTGAAGGTGAAAGGATAAAGTGAGTGAGAAGGTGAGGGGTGAAAGAAGAAAAGAGTGAGGATGTTGAGGGTGAGGGGTGATGAAGGAGGTGAGTGGAGAGGAGGCAGGCGAGAGGTGAGAGGGGACAGGTAATTGGACAGAAACCAATGGTGTAAAGTACTTAAGTAAAAGTACTTTAAAGTACTACTTAAGTCGTTTTTGGGGTTATCTGTACTTTACTATTTATATTTTTGACAACTTTTACTTTTACTTCACTACATTCCTAAAGAAAATAATGTACTTTTTACTCCATACATTTTCCCTGACACCCAAAAGTATTCGTTACATTTTGAATGCTTAGCAAGACAGGAAAATMGTCGAATTCACACACTTATCAAGAAAACATCGCTGGTCATCCCTTCTGCCTCTGATCTGCCGGACTCACTAAACACATGCTTTGTTTGTAAATTATGTCTGAGTGTTGGAGTGTGTCCCTGGCTAGCCGTAAATAAAAAAGAAAAAAAAGAAAATGGTGCAATCTGGTTTGCTTAATATAAGGAATGTTAAATGATTTAAACTTTTACTGTTGATACTTAAGTATATTTAAAACCAAATACTTTTAGACTTTACCTCAAGTAGGATTTTACTGGGTGACTTTCACTTTTTACTCAAGTCATTTTCAAATAAGGTATCTTTACTTTTACTCAAGTATGACAATTGGATACTTTTTCCACCACTGACAGAAACAACCACACACAAAGTTTATAACTATCAATTAGTTCAACTGTAGTCAGATACAAACATTAAATGTATTATTACTATTATAATTATTAAGTATTATCATGCTAGTCACCTACACATCCTTCACAGACTATGTGTTGTGGACTCCTGAATTTCATACTCCTCCAATGACCCGTTAATCGTGCTCTCCAGGGTTGCAAAGCCCGCTGCCACCTGGAGAGTAAAAACCTTGCTCGAGGCATCATCATCCTCCCCCACAAAATCAAACATCATCTATATAACACAAGACCAACATTAACTATTGTAATTCAGCCTGAAATGTACATTTATCGTGCTGAGTTTCTCAACAAGTGAATGAATGACTTACCTGAATGGATTCAGAGAGCCGGAATCTCTTCCATTAGGCTGCTCTGGATGAGAGACCACCCTCTGTCTTCTCTCCTCTATTGACTACAATATGAATTACTGTTAGTGTTCGGTTATAAATATAGTTATATCACAGCTTTGTTSAATTCTAGAACGGCACGTAGAAATAAGTTTAACCATTTATTTTAAGCAATGAATAATGCAAGTCTTCGAGATATAGGCTCTGCTCCTTCAGGGTAGCTCACTGCCCAGGGCAAAGCGTCAAAATKAAATAGCCTACAGGAGTGCGGTAAGCTATACTAATCCCCCCAGCAGGAACACAGAACCAAACACAGAGCCTCCATGCTGGGGTGGCGGTGGGTGCAAGAAGCCAGCGCATTGTAGCAGCAGCAGCAAGCGGCAGCAGAATTTCTGCCGTGTAAATGTGTGCTTTATGTCATTCAGGCTTTATGATAGAGCTGCCAGATGAAAGCCACTCCTCAGTTAAAGGCACATGACAGCCAGCTTGGAGTTTGCCAAAAGGCACATAAAGGACTCTCAGACCATGATAAACAAGATTCTCTGGTCTGATGAAACCAAGATTGAACTCTTTGGCCTTAATGCCAAGCTTCACGTCTGGAGCAAACCTGGCACCATCCCATTCCCTACGGTGAAGCATGGTGGTGGCAGTATCATGCTGTGGGGATGTTTTTCCGCAGCAGGGACTGGGAGACTAGTCAGGATCAAGGGAAAGATGAAAAGAGCAAAGTACAGAGAGCTGCTCGATGAAAACCTTACTTCACATCGCAAATACAGGTGTGCCAAGCTTATACATAAGAAGACTCGTGGCTGTAATCACTGAAAAAGGTGCTTCAACAAAGTACTGAGTAAAGTGTCTGAATAKTTATGTAAATGTGATATTTCAGTTTTTGTTTTTTGTGCAAAAATGTCTAAAAACCTGTTTTTGCTTTGTCATTATGGGGTATTGTGTGTAGATTGATGAGGTAAAAAAAAGCTATTTAATACATTTTAGAATAAGGCTGTAATGTAACAAAAAGTCAAGCGCTCTGAATTATTTCCGAATGCACTGTATTGGCCTACAGTTGTGCGCAGGCCAGTTAGGCTAGTGCTACTTCTCTATGCGAAATCAGGTGCGCACCCTTACTCAACATTGACAGAAGCATGTCAAACAAAAGACGATGAATACATTGACAAAACTCGTAAATGGAATYAAATAAACAAAAACTTGTTTCTTACAAGTGTAGCATAGGTTGTGAGTTTTGCAAAACACATGTTCACTCTGACAATGAGAAAGGTAAATGACTGGAATAGAATATATTGACTGCAACCAAACCAAACAKACATTGCAGATGAGAAATGATGGGAATTAACGGTAAATGTAGGCTACAGCTAGTTATATACTGTATGTAATGGGGAATTGATAGAAACAGCAAACAATGTGCACAATAAAGTTAAGAATTGTAAAAAGAACAACGTGCAAATATTGTACACTCCAGACGTGCATAGCTCCCAGCTGCCCTGGTCAACTGTAAGGGGTTGAATACTCATGCAAATTAGATATTTCTYTTTTTCACGTTAAGTAAATGTGCAAATATTTCTTAAAACATGTTTTCACTTTGTCATTACGGGGCATTGTGTGTAGATGGGTGAGATTTAAAAAAAAAACATCTATCCATTTTGATTAGCTGTAACACAGGCTGTAACACAACAAAACGTGGAATAAGTCAAGGGGTATGAATACATTCTGAAGGCACTGTAGTAGGGTAATCTCTATGAACACTAAAAATGTTATCATTAGCACTTTCCATCGGCAAATGTGTTTTGAACTATTATATTTGACTGCAGTGTTATTTCAATCCAGTTGTTATTTSCCACTGGCAAGCAGCAGCATAGAAAAGCTTCTGGACCCCCTTCTTTCAACAACACTCCCTCTCTTCCCTCTCACACACAATCTACCCTATGAATATATTTAGGTCAAAGGTCCCTGCAGCACCTCAGGTCTCCGGGCATTTTTTACCATAGTCAGTTGACAGTTTTTGTTGTTCATCTGTGGGACTACATGCTGAGGAAAGTGTTTGCCTTGCACCTGTGATAAGATGTGATGTTTGACTTCTCTACAGTATCTTTTCACAGTATAGGGAGTATAGACTCAAGCRTCATCATCTTGGTGTGAACTGTGGTGACCCCTGCCACTAAACAGCCAACTCARCTCTGGTTTAGGACAGGAAACGTTCAAGCAGATTTTTTGGCTTCGGCCGAAGTACTGTATGTGAAAATATGTAGTTGCCGTGATAGATATTCTTGGCTTTTTGTTGTGTCTACAACTAAGGATGTATTTTTTTTTTTWAACACAGTAGTTGCTGCAAACACCCTAGCCTCAGTGTACAATCCGATATGTCGTCTGACATGTAGGTACATTTTGTGAAGATGTGTGTTTGTGTGAGGACGCATGCTTCTCTCACTGTTGCCACAAAACATGAAAAAATTWAATTGCAACAGAAGACAACAGTGGTCACCAATACACATCCTAATATAAAACATATTGATGAGTATGGTTAATCCCTCTGTGATCCTATTGTCATCAAATGGTGTGTATGACAACATTAGGAGGGAGTACCTTCTAGTGAAAATAAGTAAGATGCTGTTCTCTAGTGATCAGAAGTTAGAACTACATCACCACATTCTCTCTCGATGAGAAGCAACCAGATCACGTTGAGCTCATGTGAGAATGTGGGAGGCAAGCCGTCTGCCTAGTGAGACTAGATCACGTTTGGTAGACTAGTACCAGCCAGGTAGAGTGCCAAGCCGTCCGGCCTACATCTGGCAAAAGACTAAGCTGTATGTTGTTTGACATCAGTTGCTTGAACTCACTGATTGAAATGTTGTTCATGGTATTGAACAAGCCYTCTGAGTCATCATACAGACTGAACCAAATACAGAAGACTGAGATTACAAATACTGGTAATAATTAACACCAAAACACTGAGACACAGTCCAGCTGTTTCACAATGCAGCTCTATTTTTTATTAAAAACATAAAGACACAATTACACACTAGGCACAAARATACAATTGAAAACAAAGTTGTTTTGAGTGACCAGTGTAATTTCTTATTAATAGCTTCTTAAAGTGAATCTTAAAGGGCTAGGCTACATATTGAACTTCAATCTTCTCTGGCCAGTGGRACAGAATATTAATTTATTGATCAATTCAAATCGCCCTCATAATCATTGGCCTGTCAACACCATAAGTCCAAATCCACATCTCCATCTATGGAATAGGATTGGGCTGATTTAGCAAGCTAGCTACTGCAGGACATCAACACAAGTGGACAAGAAATGAAAATGATGTTGTGCTTAGGATGTGATTTGATTGGTGTGAAGCCAAATCCAAACTGGCCTCCCTTGGGAGGCATTTTGCTGCACCAGGACAACCCACAGCTGAGATCAGCTCAACACTGATTGGCAAATTATTTTATTTAAAAAATATATAAAAGGGAGCATCAGATACATGGGCTACACATACTGAGACTGAAGGGTTCTGTTTCCCTCGCTCTGATGATTTCTCCGGTGAGATTCAGCCATTGAGGAAAATTATGAAAACACAGAGAGGCGAAAAATCAATAATTGAATAGTAATAAAAAAAATATTGGTCAAATATTTGGGGAAGCCTGGCTTCCCTTGGCATCCATGAATACAAGCCATAGGTTGCCTGCAAGTTACCGCTGGATTTCTCTATTAAATGGGAGATTACGCAGCGCTCCTAGCTAAAATAACGCTGCTTGCAATGAAAAAAAATCTAAATAGCAGACCAGTTGATCTGACGCTGTTACGTGTCTATCCGAAAGTTGGAACTACACCATTTATAATTTGACTGGAAATGTAGCCTGTGTCAATTATGATGATTTAGATAACATGTTTACTTGCAGACAATTACTTAGCCAAATTATGCCTACGTCGAGGCTACTCTTRTGCGTCAATACATTTACAGTGCCTTCAGAAAGTTTTCATAACGCTTGATTTATTTCACATTTGGTTGTGTTACAGCCTGAATTAAAAACGGAATACATATATTTTTCTGACCGATCTACACACAATACCCCATAATGATGAAGTGAAAACATGTTTGTAGAATGTTTAGCAAATTTACAGAAAAATCTKATTTACATAAGTATTCACAGCCCTTTGCTTTAACACTCCAAATTTAGCTCAGGTGCATTCAATTTCCTTTGATCATCCTTGAGATGGCACTACAACTTGATTGGAGTCCACCTGTGGCCAATTCAATTGTTTGGAGACAGGCACAGGAATACGAGATAGGGGTTTTAAGAGTTGTCCCAAAAATACAACATGCCATGAAAAGGCACGGGAATGAAGCCCAAAACAAGTATACAAAAACACAGMGATGAAACCCAAACAAAGGTTAAACTCTAATAAATACACACGGGACGAGACTCGTAATAACATCTACACAATGGTGAACAGAGAGCACATATATGCAATTACTAATCAGGGGGGAATGGGAACCAGGTGTGCGTAATGCCTAGAGGCCGTTGACGTAGACCTCCTGTACTGATGCATAGAATGACGTGCTGCACCAGCAGCGGGACGACACCGGCCTCGAGGAGGTCCACAGGGAAGCGGTGCGGGTCGGTCAGGGCCAGTTGTAGCTGCCAAAGTTGTGTCGTCAGACGGGCTAGTTGCAGCTGCCGAAGTTGCGGCGGCATCAGACGGGCCAGTTGCAGCTGCGGAACTGCAGCTGCGTTGGACTGTTGGACGGGTCAGTTGGAGCTGCGTCGGACGGGCCAGTTGCYGCGGCCAAAGTTGCGGCCAGAAAAGGCTGCCCTGCTGTTATTGTGAAATGGAACCATCTAGGAGCAACAATGGCTCAGCCCAGTGGTAGGCCAAGCTCACAGAATGGGACTGCCGAGTGTTGAAGTGCGTAGCGCGTAAAAATCGTTTGTCCTGGGTTGCAACACTCACTACCGAGTTCCAAACTGCCTCTGGAAGCAACATCAGCACAAGAACTGTTAGTCGAGAGCTTCATGGAATGGGTTTCTATGGCCGAGCAGCCGCACCCAAGCCTAAGATCACCATGCGCAATGCCAAGCTTCGGCTGGAGTGGTGTAAAGCTTTCCGCTATTGTAGCAGTGGAAACGCGTTCTCTCCCTTTTGTTGTTGGTTCATCACACCAAATGATTTAATCAGCCTCCTGAGTTTGAAGAGGCGCTGTTGCGCCTTCCTCACCACTGTTTGTGTGGATGGACCATTTCAGGTTGTCAGTGATATGTACGCCGAGAAACGTAACGCTTTTCACCCTCTCCACTGCACTCCTGAAGTCCACGATTAGCTCGTTCATAAGAGGTTATTTTCCTGGCAACACTTCGCCAGGGCCCTCACCTCCTCCCTGTAGGCTGTCTTGATGTTGTTGATAATCAGGCCTACCACCGTTGCGTCTTCTGCAAACTTGATGATTGAGTTGGAGATGTGCATGGCCACGCAGTCTTGGATGAACAGGGAGTATAGGAGGGGGCTTAGCACGCACCTTTGTAGGGCCCCCATGTTGAGGATAAGTGTAGCGGAGGTGTTGTTGCCTACCTTCACCACCTGGGGTTGGCCCATCGGGAAATCCAGGACCCAATTGCACAGGGCGGGGTTCAGACCCAGTGCCCCGAGCTTAGTGATGAGCTTGGAGGGCACTATGGTGTTGAAGGCTGAGCTGTAGTCGATGAACAGCATTCCTCCATAGGTATTCCTCTTGTCCAGATGGGATAAGGCAGTGTGCAGTGCGATGGGTATTGCGTCATCCGGGGATCTGTTGTTTTGCAAACATGGTCCTGTTTTATCAATTTCTGTGATGATCAARGGGCAGTTTATTACCTCTGTGAAATGAATATGCAACTTAAAGTTGTGCGTATTTGTATTTATTTTTGCAATAAAGATGGTGACATTACAACAATACACATTTACAAAAAAATCACTGGACAAGTTAATGGAAACATAGCTAGTGTGTGCTTAGAACAAAATTCTTACCATCTCCAGGTCCTCCGGGCTTAATGCATCCGTCTCCCTTCTGAAAACCTACTGCATCCAGGTCTTCAAAAAAATTACTTATAATTTCAAACGTCTGTTGTTCTAATTCTCTTGGAGCTGTAGTTGATTTAACTATTTGACAACAGACTCAGAGTAGCGTGAAGAAGGACAAAGCAAATGTTGACGGTTTCTCAGTCGTATGTGCACTAGTTAATGCGGTGCACACAGGGTTGCCAGATCTAGCTCAAATGTCTAGTCCAATGAGCACTCAAAACCCACCCACAAAGCCTGAAAATAAGCCCCCCTCCCCCCCAAAAAAATATTGCAGCGAGAGGAGTTGCCACATTTATCCAATAGGTGTCTCTATAATGACAGTCTAAATCATCAAGTTTGCGGACGACACTACAGTGGTAGGCTTGATTACCAACAACGACTAGACGGTCTACYGGGAGGAYGTGAGGGCCCTCGGGGTGTGGTGTCAGGAAAATAACCTCACTCAATATCAACAAAACAAAGGAGATGATCGTSGACTTCAGGAAACAGCAGAGGGAGCACCCCCCTATCCACATCGATGGGACAGTAGTGGAGAAGGTAAACAGTTTAAGTTCCTCAGCGTACACATCACGGACAAACTGAAATGGTCCACCCACACAGACAGCGTGGTGAAAAAGGCGCAACAGCGCCTCTTCAACCTCAGGAGGCTGAAGAAATTTGGCTTGTCACCGAAAACACACACACACTTTTACCGATGCACAATCGAGAGCATCCTGTCGGGCTGTGTCACAGCCTGTTACGGCTACTGCTCCGCACACAATCGTAAGGCTCTCCAGAGGGTAGTGCGGTCTGCACAACGCATCACCGGGGGCAAACTACCTGCCTTCCAGGACACCTACATCACCCGATGTCACAGGAAGGACAAAAAGATCATCAAAGACAACAACCACCCGAGCCACTGCCTGTTCACCCCGCTATCATCCAGAAGGCGAGCTCAGTACAGGTGTATCAAAGCTGGGATCAAGAGACTGAAAAACAGCTTCTATTGAGTGGCTGCTGCCAACATACAGACTCAAATCTCTTGCCACTTTAATAATTAATAATTGGATGTAATAAATGTATCACTTTAAACAATGCCACTTTATATAATGTTTACATACCCTACATTACTCATCTCATATGTATATACTGTACTCTATACCATCTACTGCATCTTGCCTATGCCGCACGGCCATCGCTCATCCATATATTTATATGTACATATTCTTATTAATTCCTTTACACTTGTGTGTATAAGGTAGTTGTTGTGAAATTGTTAGATTACTTGTTAAGATATTACTGCACTGTCGGAACTAGAAGCACAAGCATTTCGCTACAGTCGCATTAACATCTGCTAACCATGTGTATGTGACCAATAAAATGTTATTTGATTTGAAATACAACTGGTAAAATTGCTTTACCTTGTTCTCTGCATTTCTCCCTTTGTTGTTGGTTCATCACACCAAATMATTTAATCAGCAAGCATWATTGTAAAATGGTGTTAACACAATGTTGAACATTGTTAACACAATGTTGAACATACAAGTCACATCCAGGTGAATTTTTTGTATTGATAAATGTGAGGTTTCCACACGGGAGGGCTATTAGCTGAATCAGTCATACAATTTGGCATGCCATCCAAGTCCCCTTGCTTTGTGGTACGAAAGTTAAAGCTAAAGGCACTCCACTGCCATCTACTGAACTGGATTGGTGTAACAGTATATGCGTACCAAAGCAGATCTTGCATGCTGTAGGCCTACTGGCCTATCAATACAATGCATTCACAGTGCACTAAACACACTTTAATTGAATGTACTAAAGCAATCAACACATTTACATTTACATTTACATTTAAGTCATTTAGCAGACGCTCTTATCCAGAGCGACTTACAAATTGGAAAGTTCATACATATTCACACATCTATGCACTGTGAATTGCATTGATATTAGGCCTACACTCCTATGATCAAATCAAATTTTATTTGTCACATTCTTCGCAAACAACAGGTGTAAATTAACAGGGAAATACTTACTTACGGGCCCTTCCCAAAAATGCAAAGATATATATATWTTTTTTGAAATAGTAGAAAAATAATCTAAAACTGAGAAAAATAATAACACGAGGAACAAACAGAAAAATAATAACACAAGGAATAAATACACAATGAATAACGATAACTTGGCTATATACACCAGGTACCAGTACTGAGTTGATGTGCAGGGTTACAAGGTAGTTGAAATAGGTATGTACATTTAGGTCGGGATAAAGTGACTAGGCAACAGGATAGATAATAAACAGTAACAGCAGCATACAGTATGTGATGAGTCAAAAGAGATTAGTGCAAAAAGGGTCAATGCGTATATTCAGGGTAGCTATTGGTTAACTATTTAACTAACCATTTAGCAGTCTTATAGCTTGGGGGTAGAAGCTGTTCAGGGTCCTGTTGGTTCCAAACTTGCCGTGCGGTAGCAGAGAGGACAGTCTATGACTTGAGTGGCTGGAGTTTTGGACAACTTCCTCTGACACCGCCTGGTATAGAGGTCCTGGATGGCAGGTAGCTCAGCCCAAGTGATGTACTGGGCCATACGCACTACCATCTGTAGCACCTTGCAGTCGGATGCCAAACAGTTGCCATACCAAGCGGTGATGCAGTCAGTCAAGATGCTCTCAATAGTGCAGCTGTAGAACCTTTTGAGGATCTGAGGGCCCATGCCGAATCTTTACAGCCTCCTGAGAGCGAAGAGGCATTGTCGTGCCCTCTTCCCGACTGTGTTGATATGTGTGGACCATGATAGTTCCATAGTGATGTGGACACCGAAAAACTTGAAGCTCCCGACCTGTTCCACAACAGCCCCGTCGATGTGAATGGGGGCATGCTCGGCCTTACATTTCCTGTAATACATGATCAGCTCCTTCAACTTGCTGATGTTGAGGGAGAGGTTGTTGTCCTGGCACCTCACTACCAGGACTCTGGCCTCTTCTCTGTAGGCTGTCACATCGTCGTTGGTGATTAGGTCTACCACCATCGTGCTGTCTGCAAACTTAATGATGTTGTTGGAGTCATGTGTGGCCACGCAGTCGTGGGTGAACAGGGAGTATAGGAGTGGACTAAGCATGCACCCCCGAGGGGCCCCCATGTTGAGGATCAGCGTGGTAGATGTGTTGTTGCCTACCCTCTCTACCTGGGGGCGGCACATCAGGAAGTCCAGGATCCAGTTGCAGAGGGAGGTGTTTAATTCAAGGGTCCTCAGCTTAGTGATGAGCTTTGTGGGCACATTGGTGTTGAACACTGAGCTGTAGTCAATGAACAGCATTCTCACATAGGTGTTCCTTTTGTCCAGGTGAGAAAGGGCAGTGTGGAGTGCAATAGAGATTGCATCATCTCTGGATCTGTTGGGGTGGTACAGGAATTGGAGTGGGTCCAGGGTGTCTGGGATGATGATGTTGATGTGAGCCATGACCAGCCTTTCAAAGTATGTCATGGCTACAGATGTGAGTGCTATGGGGGCGATAGTCATTTAGACAGGTTACCTTGGCGTTTTTGGGCACAGGGACTATGGTGGTCTGCTTGAAACATGTAGGTATTACAGACTGGGTCCGGGAGATGTTGAAAATGTCAGGGAAGACACTTGCCAGCTGGTCACTGCATGCGCTGAGTGCGCGTCCTGGTAATCAGTCTGACCCTGCGGCCTTGTAAATGTTAACCGGTTTAATGGTTTTACTCACATCGGCTATGGAGAGCATGATCACACAGTCGTCCGGAACAGCTGGTGCTCTCATGCATAGTTCAGTGCTGCTAGTATCGAAGCGTGCATAGAAGGTATTTAGCTTGTCTGATAGGCTCGCGTCACTGGACAGCTCATGGCTAGGTTTCCCTTTGTAATCTGTGATAGTTTGCAAGCCCTGCCACATCCGATGAGCATCAGAGACGGTGTAGTAGGATTCAATCTTGGTCCAGTATTGACACTTTGCCTGTTTGATGGTTCGTCAGAGTGCGTAGTGGGGATTTCTTATAATCTTCCGGATTAGTGTCCCGCTCATTGAAAGCGGCAGCGCTAGTCTTTTGCTCAATGTAGATGTTGCCTGTAATCCATGGCTTCTGGTTGGGATATGTACGTACGTACTCAATCCCATCAGATTGATCCTGGAACATATTCCAGTCTGTGCTAGCGAAACAGTCCTATAGCTTATTACTGAAAGGTCGCTGGTTTCGAATCCCTGAGCCAACTGGGTGAAAAATCTGTCTATGTGCCCTTGAGCAAGGCACTTAACCCTAATTACTCCTGTAAATCGCTCAGGATACYAGTGTCTGCTAAATGACGTACATGTAAAATGATTCCCTACACTTCCTTGTGTTGTCACATAAACTAAAATTAGGTTAACTATTCTAATTTTAGCAACCAGGAGGTGGCGGAGCGATTTCTGCATATTGCACATTCATTTCTTGTTATTTTTTCTTGTTATTATGTGTGTATTGTTATTGTATTGATAAATATTGCTGCATTGTTGGAAATGCAAACATAAGCATTTTGCTGCACCTGCGATAACATCTGAAAAACTGTGTACACAACCAATAAACTTTTATTTGATTTTACTGTACCTATGATCAGGGGTATAATCATTATATACCACCCTGCATACCACTGCTGGCTTGCTTCTGAAGCTAAGCAGGGTTGGTCCTGGTCAGTCCCTGGATGGGAGACCAGGTGCTGCTGGAAGTGGTGTTGGAGGGCCAGTAGGAGGCACTCTTTCCTCTGGTCTAAACAAAGATCCCAATGCCCCAGGGCAGTGATTGGGGACACTGCTCTGTGTAGGGTGCCGTCTTTCGGATGGGACGATAAACGGGTGTCCTGACTCTCTGAGGTCATTAAAGATCCCATGGCACTTATCGTAAGAGTAGGGGAGTTAACCCCGGTGTCCTGGCTAAATTCCCAATCTGGCCCTCTACCATCACGGTCACCTAATAATCCCCAGTTTACAATTGGCTCATTCATCCCCCTCCTCTCCCCTGTAACTATTCCCCAGGTCGTTGCTGCAAATGAGAACGTGTTCTCAGTCAACTTACCTGGTAAAATAACGGTKAAATWAAAAAAAATTWWAAAAAAATTAGTCAAAACAGTTGCAAAACGTTTCGTTTTCCAACTAAAACGAGAGTTTCTATTTTACAAATTCAGGTAGGTCACTCCCCGTTTCGTTTGCTTCCGTTTAAGAAACGTTTGCAACAGAATCGGCGTAATGAATACGCCCCAGGTATGGTGTTGTGCATACTGCTACCACTAGGTGGAACCACGACACTGGTGTTTGGTTGAACACGTTGGATCTTGACAGTGCAGCATCCATCCAACCTGCATGCAGTTCTGGAAAAGGTAGAAATCGATTAAATTCATGGCAAACTCCTATTATCAATAAAGTGGGCCTAGATTTGGCCTGAGCCACATCTGCATGAGGATGATAGATTTTGGGGCAAGTGAACCAGGAATACTGTTTATTCAGTTAAAACGATTCGATATAATCATATATTAATATGATCCGTAAACATTTGTTTTCTAAGAGGACATGTAGCAAAAATTATCATTTTGTTTCATGTAGGCCTATCAAAGGGACAGACGGTAACGATGACGCCGTGGTCAAAGAGGGAACGTTGGTGAAGTTTTGCCTGTAAGGGCACGCCGGTCCGTGCTATCCTGGATCGTTGGGACGTCCCCCAAGGATGGCCCAGTAGTCACAAAAATAGATGGGTGTTGGTTAAATTGTGATTTTAATGAATGGAGCGAATTTGGAGCGGCCGTTTTTTTTTCATGTGAACGTGAAGCGGTAGGAAATGACATCGATCGATGAGCGCTCAACTCCGTTCACATACTCTGGTACAGGTTAGGGTTATGGACGTCCCAAGAATTCCAGATTGCAATGACCAAGGGACGCCTGCGCTCTGACTACTACACTGGAAACATATCGCTCAACTCCAATTTGAACCCCATCCCCGGCCCGTTTACAGCATGGAAAGGAAAGGTAATCTGCTTAAAGAATAAGGATGATAAATGAACAGTATCAGTGAATGCGCACATCAATGATCCAACAAGCTGAGGCCGCTGATTTTGGACATATGACTGTTATTGAAGGAATTGTCAAGGCCGTGGATTTTTTTGTGGAACTAGACAATAGCGAACCACGCGTTGTAGCTAGCTAGGCACGAAATGCTAGCTATCATGAGCTGTAAAGCTAGTTAGCTAACGTCACTAGTTAGCGGTGGAGGTTTTCACAGCTGCACAATCCTGATATTATTTGATAAACATTATTAAACTCGTTTGTGCAATTGAATAAACAAAACCCACGTGTGGGAAACACCTGTATTTTGTAACTTAACTAAGTTTGGCCATTTCAGCATCTAACACCTGCTCGCTAGCTTTCTTAGCAGCTAACGTTATCTGGCTAGGTAACGTTAGTTCCATATTGCAACTTTGTGCGCATATACTTTAGCCCTCCTTATCACTATGTAACAACGGTGTTTACGTTATAACTAGCAACCAATATTACTGTATAATTAACTAGCCAACGTTAGCTAACAGGTTGTGTATCAAACTAACGTTAATACGTACTGTTATGAAAGTGAAAGGTCTGCCAAATGAAACGATGGTAACGTTATTTTGTCATCTACCCCGTGACAGTTCTTGCACTCCAGGCGAGGAAGAAAAGGACAAAGACGAAAAAACCCGGCAAAAAGTGAGTGCCTAGTAACTTTTATTAGTTAGTAATTTGGACTGTCGAGAGAGCGCCCCTCTGCTTCACCGAATTTACTTTATAATCTTCGATCCTGGTTATCAGTTAGATATGTCTGATTGGAATCTTTCTTGTTGGTATTTGGTTTTCATTATGCCACAGAATCCTAATTTTGCTCTCGTCCATTCAGTGCATTCCTTATCCTGGTTTGTGTGGTTGACTCATTCACTGAACTGACATGTGAAGTGAAAGTTGCCCTGATGCCATTGTTTTGTCCAGAGCTGCATCTCAATTGTGTCAATGGGGTTCCTCCCCTCCTTCACTAACTCAGGGTTTAATGGAGAAGGAACCTGTGCTGTTACTACTCATGAATGAATGAACAAATAAATGAAAGGACAGTTGACATTATTCCTGTTGACAGTGGTGCTCCTATAACGGTATGGTCCATTTTATGCTTTCACTGAATACCTATGTGTGTGTGGGGGGGTGGKGATTCAGGGAGATGATGCTCGAGCCAAAGCTCTGCCAATTATTGATGAGCTCGATTAGCTTCTCCTCTGAGCACACAAACACTGACACTCACACACAATCTATCTCCCTCAGTCAGTATACATCACACACAACCCTACAGGCCTTCGGCCCTACGAGCACTGCWATGCAATCACACCTACAGCCCAAAGCATGAGAGCAGTACAGCCTTATTCTAAAATGTATCAAATGTTTTTCCTCATCAATATACTGGACAATGAAAGAAAGTTAATTTGAAAACCAATATGGAAGTCTTTATTAAAAAATTATCCGYATGTGGTTGGGTTTTGGCTAGGCTACTTTGAAGCAAGGTAAGACATGCCTCATAATACGTAGTAAAACGTTAAGTTTTCAAATTAAGCATATGCTTTCAAAATGCATACTGCCTCCAGCTCATTGCGAAGTGAAGCCTGCCTTCTGTTGCCTATGCATTTGAATATTGAATGGGAAGCGCACTTCAATTACCAGTTGAGAAATAAAAATAGTTGCTCTTTTTAATCGTGGCCATCAAAACAGTTTTTAACACGCAATTACATTTAGAATTGTTGCGCAATGATTGGGCTAATAAAAGCAGGTTTCACTCCAGCAGCAACGAAAGAGCTGTTTGAGGAGCTGTAGCATCAGCTCTCGTGCTGTCTGACATATTTTCTGCTCAAAGGCTGTGTAAGATACAGAACGAATATACACATGCCAATTTAATTCCACAAAATTWTGCAAATTAACCGAATAGACCGATAAGCATGACTGGTCAAATGAATTACATTGACTGCAGTGGTAGGCTTGATTACCAACAATGATGAGACGGCCTACGGGGAGGAGGTGAGGGCCCTCGGAGTGTGGTGTCAGGAAAATAACCTCACACTCAACGTCAACAAAACAATGGAGATGATCGTGGACTTATGGAAACAGCAGAGGGAGCACCCCCCTATCCACATCGATGGGACAGTAGTGGAGAAGGTGTAAAGTTTAAGTTCC
Organism: Salvelinus sp. IW2-2015; assembly: GCF_002910315.2. Taxonomy (NCBI): domain Eukaryota; kingdom Metazoa; phylum Chordata; class Actinopteri; order Salmoniformes; family Salmonidae; genus Salvelinus; species Salvelinus sp. IW2-2015. The sequence goes on along the minus strand of NC_036851.1, from coordinate 6,320,408 downwards.
TCGGCGTACACATCACGGACAAACTGAAATGGTCCCCCCACAAAGACAGTGTGGTGAAGAAGGCACAACAGCGCCTCTTCAACCTCAGGAGGCTGAAGAAATTTGGCTTGTCACCAAAAACACTCACAAACTTTTACAGATCCTGTCGGGCTGTATCACCGCTCCACCCACAACCGCAAGGCTCTCCAGAGGGTAGTGAGGTCTGCACAACGTATCACCGGGGGCAAACTACCTGCACTCCAGGACACCTACACCACCCAATGTCACAGGAAGGCCAAAAAGATCATCAAGGACAACAACCACCGAGCCACTGCCTGTTCACCCCGCTATCATCCAGAAGGCGAGCTCAGTACAGGTGCATCAAAGCTGGGACCGAGAGACTGAAAAACAGCTTCTATCTCAAGGCCATCAGACTGTTAAACAGCCATCACTAACATTGAGTGGCTGCTGCCAACATACTGACTAAAATCTCTAGCCACTTTAATAATAATAAATTGGATGTAATGTATCACTAGTCACTTTAAACTAGAGGTCAACCGATTATGATTTTTCAATGCCTATACCGATTTATTGGAAGACAAAAAAAGCCGATACCGATTAATCGGCCGATTTATTTAAAAAATATAATTTAAAAAAATATATATATATCTATATCATACACACACACACACACACATTTTTGTAATAATGACAATTGCAACAATACTGAATGAACAATGAACACTTTTATTTTAACTTAATATAATACATAAATACACACACGCACACAGCTCTGAAGTGACAATGATACTGAAGAGTCTGCTTAGGAGACAAATACTCTCAACTGTTTGAATAAAAATAGAGTTTAAGTTACCTGTGATGAATGTTGAAAACAAAAACTTAAATTTCTATATGCAGGAAATCCTATTTTAATAATGGGCATGGTAAGAATTGACAACCAAAGTGCGAGTCAATTCCCATGACACCTTTTAGCAAAATCTGAAAAGCGGTTCCTTCATTTATTCCATAGGATATTTTTTGATTCACTTAAAACAAGGTCTGTGTTTCGTGTAGGCTTACCGTGCCAATTTTATCACCGTGCCAATTTTATAACTGTGTAGATATCCATAGGACAAGGTAACTCTGATCAATATTGGCTAAATATAAGCGAAGATAAAAAAAAATTGTAGAGTGAATTTATGAAAATATGTTGACAAACGTTACCTTATCCTAGTGAGATTTACACGGGTATCAAAACGTCGAGYCGGTTTAAGCCTGCACGAAACACAGACCTTATTTGAAGTAGATCAAGACATTCTCTATGGAAGACATGAACGGTAAAATAACGAAGGAACCCCTTTCAAGTTCAGCCGCAAGTTATTACAGGAATTATAACGCGTCGACTATTTCTCTCTTATCCATATACCTTTGACTAATCCGGAAACTATCACCTCAAACAACACGTTTATTCCGTTCCGTATTTTATCTAACGGGTGGCATCCATGAGTCTAAATATTCRTGTTACATTGCACAACCTTCAATGTTGTCATAATTACGTAAAATTCTGGCAAATTAGTTCGCAAAGAGCCAGGCGGCCCAAATTGTTGCATATACCCTGACTCTGCGTGCAATGAACGCAAGAGAAATGACACAATTTCACCTGGTTAATATTGCCTGCTAACCTGGATTTCTTTTAGCTAAATATGCAGGTTTAAAAATATATACTTGTGTATTGATGTTTATGGTTAAGTACACATTGGAGCAATGACAGTCATTGATTGATTGTTTTTTATAAGATAAGTTTAATGCTAGCTAGCAACTTACTGCATTTGCTAACAGGCAGGCTCCTCGTGGAGTGCAATGTAATCAGGTGTTAGAGCATTGGACTAGTTAACTGTAAGGTTGCAAGATTGGATCTCCCGAGCTGACAAGGTTAAAAATCTGAGGCAGAACGTTCCTAGGCCGCCATTGAAAATAAGAATGTGTTCTTAACTGACTTGCCTAGTTAAATAAAGATTAAATAAAGGTGTAAAAAATAATATATATATATATAATAATCGGCAAATCGGCGCCCAAAAATACCGATTTCCGATTGTTATGAAAACTTGAAATCGGCCCCGATTTATCTGCCATTCCGATTAATCGGTCGACCTATACTTTAAACAGTGCCACTTTATATAATATTTACATACCCTACATTACTCATCTCATATGTGTATATACTGTACTCTATACCATCTACTGCATCTTGCCTATGCCGTTCGGCCATCGCTCATCCATATATTTCTATGTACATATTCTTATTTATTCCTTTACACTTGTGTGTGTATAAGGTAGTTGTTGTGAAATTGTTAGATTACTTGTTAGATATTACTGCACGGTCGGAACTAGAAGCACAAGCATTTCGCTACACTCGCATTAACATCTGCTAACCGTGTGTGTGTGACCAATAACATTTGATTTGACTGGTATTTCCATCAATGAATAGGCACAAAAGCATTATTTCGCAATGGGATTTTATTTCTTCTCCTGGACAATTGGCCTGGCCGCAATTTTGTTTGTCGGCATTTAAATTACCGGCTAAAGGAAACCCAGACACACACACACACACACACCTCCAGTCCTCCGGCTCTGTCTCTGGTTGTCCCAAAATGGCCTAACAGTGCCAGTCTCAATCTACACAACACTGGGGAAGAATCTTCCAGTTTTTGAATTCCGCTGCAGAGCTCTCGCGCACTTTCCTTCCATTCTCCTGTCTCAGTCCTGCTCTCTTCTCTCCTTCCTTCCCTCCCTCTTCTCTTTTTCCAGTCTTCATCCCTCCACACCCTCCCTTTCCTCCTCTCTTTCTTCCTATTTCTCTCTCACCTCAGTAGCTCACTAGCATTAGTTGCGCAGTGTGTTCAGTTCTGGTGTGGTACAGAGGAGAGCTGGGGAGCGGTGTTGCGAGCGAGCCCCAGATCAGAGCACCGTTCCTGGGTTAGCCTGGCCGAGCCTTCCTCTGCCTCTGGGCCATGTGGCTTCTCGACTGGATTGTCTCTCTCAACACCGCCGTTGTCAAGCTGGCCACCGGCCTGAGGTGCAAGTGAGTGGCAGATTGGATGCTGTGTGTGTGTAGGGCTCTACGTTAAGGCTTGTCTGCTTGTCCGGGCAAGTAGAAAAAAAGAAATTGGTCAGACAACCAGAATACAGATTTCAGTTGTCCTAATGGACATGTAAAATAAAAAATCTCTATCGGTTACTCCGATCAGAATTGGATCAGGCAGGGCAGTGCATGGTTGACATTGAGTAAATTGCCTGTATTCGTAAAGCCTACTTCAATAAATGTTATATTTACACAAAGCAAGAGAACAATGTAGCCCGAGCTAAGAGTTTCACCAAAGCAGCGCAAAATATCGTTTTTTTTCTCTCTCAAATGTCAGATGATCTAGGCCAATAGACACTCATGTGTCTTATTGTTAAAGAAGGCCAAATGTTCAATGTTCTCTCCACTTGATATGAATGTGACGTCCCTATTAAGCCACTCCTTCAGTTTCATSCATACTAGATCTCTTCTGCCGCGCTATTTCATGATCAAACGATGAATGAATCGAACGGTGTTCTCGGCTACCTCAAAGTTTAAAGTTTGTTTTTGAATAACCCCAAAACATGGGAGGCCTAAGGTAATAATGAGAGAGATTGAAGAAACAATAGCAGGATGTACAAATCCAATGATACATTTTAACAAACCTTACAGTTGAGCAAAGCATTATAAGACTGAAGGAAATCCCTCGTCATTGCGAACCAAACGACCAAAGCCTAATCCTACTAACTGAAATTTCATTAAAGCGTGAAGACAAATTAAAGTAATGAAGAGTATTTTCCAAACTATTCCAATAGTGTTTATTGTCCTAAAGTTGCAGCTTTTAAATGAAATGAAAGTAGGAGTCTATGCTATTCACATATTTATTTTTAATGAATTATTTTAGGCCACAATGAGTGAAATGGCGCAAACGATCCTCAGATGGTCAAATCTAATGAGTCAAAAGAACTTACGCTACAGCTGAGGAAAACCTATAAAATAAATGATGCATAGTTGGCCTAGGCCTATTGCCATATTATTCTAGCAATGTGCAACCTACCTACAACACATTTAGTAGCCTAGGCCTAATAAGAGAGGAGGATGAGGCAAAAAAAAGCAACTCAGTTTATATTTATCCAGTTCTGAGGACAGCAGATTTGCTCTGCAGCCCATGATGACCCATCACAGACACACAGCCAGCAAGGCTTGTTGACTGTCACTCACTCCATCTGTGCGCTTCGGCACACACAGATAGCCAGATAGGGTTAGGCTACTACACATCTCTGACGAGCCACAGCTCCACCAGAGTGGAATGGGCTATTTGAAAAGATTTGGCTCCACTAAATATATTTTGTCAATGTCATGATTCCTCTCGTCTCTCGAGCCAAATGCGTAGCAGTCTTCCATTTTTTTTACTTTTTAAAAACAGTTTGGGGATGGCCGCTAGGGGGTGATAACATTGTCAATGAGCAAGCGCCCTTTTGGCCGAAAGTGTTAGACCACAAGTGGCTTAAGCTTTTGGACAAGTAAAAAAATCTGTCGGACCAAAAAAGTTAATGTCAATCCCTGATCTGTGTGTGTGCAGCACACCTGACTTGTTGGTGGCCTGATCAATTTTCTTTACTACGCAGCAGATGTTGACTGACATCACTCCACTGGGCACCTGGTTAGATGAGAATGACGAGTTTAGGAGGAGTGGTGTGTGTGCATGGTGTATTACATGTGTGCATGAGGTGTATGCAGAATTGTGTGTGGCGTGTATGGAGACGTGTGAGTAGGGTTGCAAAATCTATTGGAAGTTCCTGGATTTCCAGAAATCCTGGTTGGAGGGTGTGCAATTCCTGCCCAGTGGAAATGCTCYTTTAGGTTCCACCTCCGAAGGATGACGCAAGCTACTGACACAGGCTAGTATATTCACGAATTTGGGGTGGGAAAGAATCTCCTGGTGATATCCACGTTCGAGCTCTGCTACCCGAGTCCGACGGGCCGCGACATATGGGTTAGGGTCGGGTAGGGCCTGTTTTAAGACGGGAGAGATTATTTCACAGAAAATAATGTTCCTTGAGTTTTGTCGGTGTCTCGTGTGACAAAAAGTAGCTGACGGCTAACTGTTCTCATGTGTCCTCATTGAGCAGAGCAGCCCAAGCAGAGCCGTTGCTATGGATACTCAGACTGAGCTGCCAAGAGCAGAGCTCATGCGGCTTGCTCTTCATGCAGGGAGCAAGTGACAGAGGACCAGCTAATGGATTTACTAATGGAGTGAGTTATTTTGGGCCTGGCCTTCATTTTGGCAGATGCACTCAGTCCTGGGTAAAGTAGGGCCTGAACGTTGCATCTTGGCCTTAGGCTTAAAATGAATGCCAACAAATAGGGAAATGACAGCTGTTAGTGTATCTTGCTAACCTTATCTTGCTAGCTAATGTTATCTGTTGCTGATTTTTGTTTTGTTTTAACTACACCGTTCTCAAAAGATTAGCCAGCTGGCTAATAGTTCTGGAGCTGGGTTTGTCACTCACATAATAAGGAAAACGTTGCCACAGATGTAAATCGGTTTCTTTGACTTCGTTATCTATTATCTCCAAAGTTTTGGCATCTTCCACCAGAGACATGCGCTTTTTCTACATTGAAATGGACATGGTGCTGTCTTTGGTAGGTAGACTACTGGCAGGCTGCGGTACAGCAAAGCCAAGTCAGCCCRTGCTCATGGTGCTCACAGGGGCTGCACCAATCAAAGCAGTAAAGTGTGTAGTGAAGTGGTCAAAACCATTCATCTTGGGTTGACGGGGGGAGCAGGGTATGCAAGTGTAACCGATGTGAAATGGCTAACTAGTTAGCGGGGTGCACGCTAATAGCGTTTCAATCGGTGATTTCACTCACTCTGAGACCTTGAAGTAGTTGTTCCCCTTGCTCTGCAAGGGCCGCGGCTTTTGTGGGGCGTTGGGTAACGATGCTTCGAGGGTGGCTGTTGTCGATGTGCGCAGAGGGTCCCTGGTTCGAGCCCAGGTAGGGGCGAGGAGAGGGACGGAAGCTATACCGTTAGTCATATGATGCAATTATACCAGTTATAAAATTGTCATTTTTTTCATACAGATTAGCAAAAAATGATATAGAAAATGTCTAAACTATCCAACAGATTGTTAATTTTCTGCTAAAAAAGGGGGATAAAGCATACATTTGCTCCCCTTTTTTGATTCGCTCCATGGTTACGGCAAAAAKCTGTTTGTCTCAGTCATGACTCGAAGAGGAACAACTTCGCAGGAGTTTGATTTAATAAACATGCTGGTGGGTGGTGAGGTTCAAATAAAACCTAGGCATGAAATGAAACGGGCAAAAAATTATTTCCACGTCATCTCATAGGAAAAGACAAAGCATTGACGCGGGCTGGTTGGATTTGTCACTTCAAGGCCAAACATATCATACCTTGAATAAAACAATGACTTATTGACTTAAATCGTTGTGCAGCATCATGGGTAAGCTCTAGCCATCGTCCTTTAGCTCTGCTGGTGTGAATGTTCAAAACGTACATTTAAAAAATATATTTCTTCTGTGTAAATTCATTGTTTTACCATGAAGTAGCGTGGTGGGAGAGACGCATATTTTTTTGGCTTGACATTGTGTACTGCTTTGGTGAAAATATTAGCTCTGTCTACATTGCAAGAGACCATTCTGTAAATGGTTTATAACATATCGATTGAAATAGGTTATGCAGACTATAGCGAAGAAATAGGCCACTTTTGCCGTGGGCTGCCCAGTCAGCTCTACTGCGTGGTGTCGAGTTGGAATTGGTTCTACATCGTCTGTCTCATCACAGTGTCGTCACCATCGACAATGTAGGTCAATCCTCTTCGATATCTGATACTATTGTAATATCGCCCAACCCTAGTGTATGTGTCAGATTGATGTCTCGGCGTCCCTGGCTGTAGCCCCAGGTGACTGTATCCTGCTGCTCAGTTCTCATTTAAGCAAGCCTTTATTGGCCCATCCTAGGGCCCTATTAAAATCTGCGTTGTGGAGAACCCGGACCGAATCACGGAATCCAGACATTATAAACGGAATTCAACAATATTCAAAAATGTATTGAACAGTAGGAAATCTCCTAAATGTATTGAACTTAGGAATTCCTTAATTTGCCCAAAGGTAATCATAAGACTTTAATAAAATGCATCAGTGATTCATATTTTCCTGGAACTTTTTGAAAGGAAACGTGTGTGTGTGTGTGTGTGTGTGAGATGCGGGGGTACGTCTACACAGAAATATAGCCGGTATGATGCGTTTTGCATCATATAATAACATTAAATGGGTGGATCTTCCCTTGGCTGAATGATATCATGATTATTTGCATCAATTCAGTGGCAATTTCTTTTGCAAACTACCATAACATGAGCACTACAGACACATCAGCAAGCAGTACATATGTTCTATGTGTGCTAACATGAGCACTACAGACACATCAGCAAGCAGTAGATATGTTCTATGTGTGCTAACATGAGCGCTACAGACACATCAGCAAGCAGTAGATATGTTCTATGTGTGCTATTTCTATGGTTCCCACTCTGAAGTTTGGTTTTTGCGTCTTTTAATTGTGGTTTTGTACACCAGCTTCAAACGGCTGAAAATACAATATTTCTGGTGATTGAAACGATATTTCACAGTGGTTTAGACGGTACAATGATTCTCTACGATGCTTCTTTTGTTACAAACTGAATTTTGTAACAATTATTACAATTTCAGCAACAAGGAAATGGAGTAGCGATATCTGCATAGTGCACCTTTTAATAATAATGGATAAGGAAAATAAATTAGATATAGACCTGATTTCACCAAATGTTATTCCGCAACCAAATGTTTTATGTTTTCAATTCAATTATACATATTCTCTACGGAAAGTGAATAGATCAATTGGTAGTGACAGAGTCACATTGGACATTGCTTGGGAAGTAATCTGATACAATTTCTTTGTCATGGAGACAAACCAATGTGCATCAGTCGCGTCTTCCTCTAGCATTTTACCTATAATTTATAGCCGAAAGCATTGCGGATTTATGCGTAATTTTAGATGGGTAAAAACAAGTGTGAATTGTACCAAAAGTTCTTTATTAATATACACTACCGGTCAAAAGTTGTAGAACACCGACTCATTCAAGTGTTTTTCTTTATTTTTACAATTTTCTGCATTGTGGAATAATGTGAAGACATTAAAACTATGAAATAACACATATGGAATCATGTAGTAACCAAAAAAGTGTAAAACAAATCAAAATATATTTTATATTTGAGATTCTTTAAATATCCACCCTTTGTCTTGATGACAGCTTTGCACACTCTTGGAATTCTCTCAACCAGCTTCACCTGAAATGCTTTTCCAACAGTCTTGAAGGAGTTCCCACATATGCTGAGCACTTGTTGGCTGCTTTTCCGTCACTCTGCGGTTCAAGTCATCCCCAACCATCTCAATTTGGTTGAGGTCGGAGGATTGTGGAGGCCAGGTCATCTGATGCAGCACTCCATCAATCTCCTTGGTCAAATAGCCCTTACACAGCCTGGAGGTGTGTTGTGTCATTGTCCTGTTGAAAAACAAATGATAGTCCCACTAAGCGCAAACCAGATGGGATGGCATATCACTGCAGAATGTTGTGGTAGCCATGCTGGTTAAGTGTGCCTTGAATGAAAGTCACAGACAATGTCAGCAGCAAAGCACCCCCACACCATAACCGCTCCTCCTCCATACTTTATGGTGGGAAATACACATGCAGAGATCATCCTCCCAAAGACACATGGGTTGGAACCAAAAATCTCCAATTTGGACTCATCAGACCAAATTACAGATTTCCACCGGTCTAATGTCCATTGGTCGTGTTTATTGGCCAAGCACGTAATTTCTTGTTATTGGTGTCCTTTAGTAGTGGTTTCTTTGCAACAATTTGACCCATGAAGGCCTGATTCACACAGTCTCTGAACAGTTTAAGTTGAGATGTGTCTGTTACTTTAACTCTGTGAAGCATTTATTTGGGCTGCAATTTCTGAGGCTGGTAACTCTAATGAACTTAACCTCTGCAGCAGAGGTAACTCTTGGTCTTCCATTCCTGTGGAGGTCCTCATGAGAGCCAGTTTAGGACTACACTTGAAGAAACTTTCAAAGTTCTTGACATTTTCCGTATTGACTGGCCTTCATGTCTTAAAGTAATGGATTGTCATTTCTCTTTGCTTATTTGATCTGTTATTGCCATAATATGGACTGTCTTTTACAAAATAGGGCTATCTTCTGTATGCCATCCCTAACTTGTCACAACACAACTGATTGGCTCAAACGTATTAAGGAAAGAAATTCAACAAATGTACTTTTAAGAAGGCACACCTGTTAATTGAAATGCATTCCAGGTGACTACCTCCTGAAGCTGTTTGAGAGTGCAGTTGCAAAAACCATCAAGCATTATGATGAAACTGGCTCTCGTGAGGACCGCCACATGAATGGAAGACCTGTAGAAAATAGGAAAAATYAAGAATAACCCTTGATTGAGTAGGTGTTCTAAAACTTTTGACTGTGTGTGTGTAAGGGATGCATGATATATCGGTGAACATATCGGATTCGGACGATATTAGCTAAACATGCCAGCATCGGTATCTGCCCGATGTCTAGTTTTTACGCCGATGTGATAAACCCATGTCAAAGCTGACGTGCATACCTATATAACGTAGGTACATGATGTAATGATGCCACGGAAAATGTTGCGTTATACGTGCATCATAGCATTCCTAACCTAGCCCACAATGTCTGCTGTGTGGATCGAGGAGTCATTTGAAAGAGCAAGAAAACTCAAAGGCGAAATCCATTAAAACCAAGATAATGGAATTAATTTCCCTTGACAATCAACCGTTCTCTGTCGTGGGTGATGTTGGCTTTCGTCGATTGGTCGAGCACCGGTACACACAACCAAGTGCGCTATTTTCCAGATGTTGCACTACCGGAGTTACACAGTAATGGCATCACTGCTAGAGAAAGATACAGTAGCACTGTCAAAGCTGAACAAAAAAGTCTGCAAACACAGGCCACGAGCGATGTGTTTACAATACCGCAGTGGTAATAAAGCATCATTTGTTCGACCGCAACTTCTGGCGTTGCTAGCTTTAGCTTGGTACCTAGCTAGCACCAATACAACCAGCCTGAAAACAATGACCAGTAGAAACTGCAGTCATTTTCATTATTCTTAGCAYTGATTTAGGAATCCTTGTGAGTAAGTATTAGCTAGGTTACCACTTGTTTGCCTATTGAAATTGAACTTCAGTTCATGAAAATAAATAGCTAGCCAGCTACTTAACCCTGTTGCCCAAAGCTAGTGGAGTTTTCGGTTTGCCTTCAAAATTTAAAGTGTTGCATAATAACAGTGACGCAAATGAATACAAATAGTAAAATTATGCCATACTTTTTTATTTTGAACGCTAACCGCAAAGTCCACTATTGTGGCTTATCCTTATTGTGGATAGCTTCACATAGATGGGTCCGGCCACCATTAATCAAATAAGAACTGTCTTTATAAATTAGAGTTGTTTTAGATGACACCTAGCTATATAGTTAGCTAGCTAGCTATAGCTACTGAATCAGATTGTCGTTTTGCTATGTTTTTTGGGAAGAACATTGCTTGCATCCATGAGCTAGCTAGCTTTTTTAAATGCCAACAAAATAACCTTTTGGTGTGTGTGTGTAACCTTTATTTAACCTGGCAAGTCGGTTCAGAACAAATTCCTATTTACAATGACGGCCTACTCCGGCCTAACCTGGACTATGCTGGTCCAATTGTGCGCCGCCCTATAGGACTCCCAATCACGGGCCGGATGTGATACAGCCTGTATTTGAACCAGGCACTGTAGTGAAGCCTCTTGCACTGAGATGCAGTGCCTTAGACCGCTGCGTCCATGTGTGTGTGTTTCCTCCCAATCCTAACCATTGTCCCACAGATTTAGAAAGGGAAGGCCAGTCACTTCCAGTTGTATTATCCAGGGCAATGGACTGTGTGTTACTGTAGTGTTTTTCTAACGCACTATAATTCTCTGCTACATTTTCATCCTCGATCTCGCTCTGCTTGCATAGCCGTTGCTCTTGCTCTTTATGTAACCCATTTCTTCCTGCAGTGAGTATGTGTGTGTTGGACTGCAGAGAGCCCCCCAGCAGTGAGACTGAGTTAGTTAGGACATGAGGAGAAGGGGCGGTAGGGGGTGGGGGAGGAGCACTGCAGACTGTATGTGTGTGTGTGCAGATAGGTTACAGAACTACGGTTGTAAATTAACTGTTTTGTACCGACTGTCTCACTGATTGACACTCCCTGACTGACTGATTGTCTCTCACTGACTAACTAGTTCATTGTGAGTGGACTAGGCAGACGTAGGAAATTAAGAAAAGGCCACCTCTTAGTCTAGCTGGCAAGTCACGTTCTGGTGTTTTTCCTGCCTGAAATTAAAGGTCCAATGTAGCTGTTTTTACAATTAAGTACCATACTGTGATTGTTTTCAATTTAAATTGTCGAAAAGAAACAAAAATGGATTCTTAGCATAAAGTAATTTCTCAAGCAAGAAGTTTGCTAGGACTGTCTGGGAGTTGTCTGAGTGAGGAGGGGAAATCTGAAAACTTGCTGTTATTGGCAGAAAGGTTTGGAACCCTCTTATTGGTGTATTAACTCATTTACCGCCTGGTGATMTCACCAGGCAGGCTTCAACTCCATCCCCCCCAAAGCAGGTTGAAATTTCAAAATGACTCTTACACTAAAAAGAGTCATTTTCATACTTATTCCAACTTCATAGTGTGGAAATACTTTTGGTCATGTAGATATATTTCACAGCGGTTTAGCTAGTACAATGATTCTCTACACTATACTTGCTGGTTTTGTAGCAAACTGAAATAAAACAATGAATACAAGTCCCATGATGGTAGTACCTGCCCATTACTGCTTATCACTTATTAACAATAATTTATTCACATTACTTCACTTAAGTCAAATTTTCAGTTGTGCATATTACATTTTTGTTTGATTACTATTATTTGATTCCATGTCATCCTCTCATCTCTAGAGCTGCTGCCTAAAAAACTATTTTAGTAGTTCTTCAAAGTAAATAAGGCTTACTGGTCGTGTTACACTWCATGACCAAAAGTATGTGGACACCTGCTCGTCGAACATCTCATTCCAAAATGAAGGGCATTAATATGGAGTTGGTCCCCCKTTCGCTGCTATAACAGCCTCCACTCTTCTGTGAAGGCTTTCCAGTAGATATTGTAACATTGCTGCAGGGACTTGCTTCCATTCAGCCTCGAGCCTTTGTGAGGTCGGGCACTGATGTTTGGCGATTAGGGTTGGCTCGCAGTCGGCGTTCCAGTTCATCCCAAAGGTGTTCGATGGGTTGAGGTTAGAGCCTGTGCAGGCCAGTCAAGTTCTTCCACACCAATCTTGACAAACCATTTCTGTATGGACCTCGGTTTGTGCATGTGGGCATTGTCATGCTGAAACAGGAAAGGGCCTTCCCCAAACTGTTGCCACAAAGTTGGAAGCACAGAATCATCTAGCATATCAGTGTATGCTGTAGCATTAAGATTTCGCTTCAGTGGAACTAAGGGAGCATGACAAACAGGCCCAGACCATTATTCCTCCTCCACCAAACTTTACAGTTGGCACTATGCATTGGGGCAGGTAGCGTTCTCCTAGCATCCAATCATTAAAGACATTCTGACTTACATGTAGACACACAAACAGGCCATTTTACGCAGTGTACACCGCACAGGGAGATCTAGACGTCACGTTTGTTGACTTGACAAATTGTTGCATATTTCTGGTGGTGTAACTTGGAATGGCAGTCAGGTAGCTAAGCTAACACATCCACCCAGTGTCTGTTGGAAAGCAGACTGAACCATGTTTTACTCTAGGATTTTGCCTGTGCTTAGCTCTATTCCGTTTATTTTTAACCCCCCCCCTCAAAAAAAAAAAACCTGGTCCTTGCCGATGACAAGAATACCCATAACATGATGCAGCCACCACCATGCTTCAAAATATGAAGAGTGGTACTCCGTGATGCGTTGGATTTGCTCCAAACATAACACTTTGTATTCATGACAAAAGTTTGCAGTATACTTTAGTGCCTTGTTGCAAACAGGATGCACGTTTTGGAATATGTTTATTCTGTACAGGCTTTCTTTCACTCTGTCATTATGTTAGTATTGTGGAGTAAGTACAATGTTGATCCCATCATCAYTTATCTCCTATCACAGCCATTAAACTCCTTAACTGTTTTAAAATCACCATTGGTGAAATARCTGAGCCTTTCCTTCCTCTCCGGCAACTGAGTTAGGAAGGGCGCCTGTATCTTTGTAGTGACTGGGCTTTATGATACACCATCCAAAGTGTAATTAATAACTGCACCATGCTCAAAGGGATATTCAACGGCTACTTAAAAACAAACAATAAAACATCTACCAATAGGTGCCCTTCTTTGCGAACCATTGGAAGAACTCTCTGTGGTTGAATCTGTGCTTGAAATTCACTGCTCGACTGAGGGACCTTATAGATCATTGTATGTGTGGGGTACAGAGATGGGGRAGTTATTCAAAAATGGTMTTAAACACTTGCACACATTGAGTCCATGCAATTTATTATGGCTTGTTAAGCACACTTTAACTTCTGAACTTATTTAGGCTTGCCATAAGAAAAAGGTTGACTTATTTTTTTTATTAATTTGTATACATTTCTAAAAACAATTCCACTTTGACATTAGGGGGTATTGTGTGTAGATCAGTGACACAATCTCAATTTAATCKATTTTAAATTCAGGCTGTAGCACAACAAAATGTTGAAAAAGTCAAAGGGTGTGAATACTTTCGGAAGACACTTTATATCCATGACAATATATGAAAAGAGTAATTTGTTGATTGTATTTGACAGTGTGTTGTGCKCTTATAGCCATTCCTTTACGCATGAATCAATCTCGTCTTTTCTTTATGCTTCGGGTCCACAGCTTCATACCTTTMMMSSYWTMMWYMRRMMRKKCSMRRRCSYMTTRRTTTTTTTTGGCCACAGCCGATGGCAACAGTGGGATGCCTGGTGCTGAGGATGCAAACACGTATTTATTTGACATCTGTCCGCCGTGAGTGTTGCTTTAGCACTCTCCATCACTAATGTGGAGTGTAGCTCTGCTGGTATCTTTTGTGCAGAATGCAGCAGCTTCCGTCTCTGTTCATCGTTCCGAGCAGGCTAGTCTTCTTTGCAATGAACGTGTCTGCCAGGGATATGTATGTGAAGAAGTTGTCCATGGTCACATTACTGCCTTTGCCCATGTAAAACTCCACGAGTCTCAAAACCAGTCCGAGTCACTCATCCGCCGGGCCTGGTTTATTCTTTCACCACGTTATGGAAAGGTGTTGGGCTTGAAGACTAAGWCGATGTCAGTCACATGAAGTCACATCACCTTCGTCGGCAACGTCGATATCGAGCTAAAAATGCCATCAGATTCCAGCTCATCTAAACTCTAAATTTGCAATGCTGTCAGTCCATCCATTAGTTTGGTTTGGCTTTCCATTGTGAACCACACACACTGTACTCGGTGTCTGATTTGACTCTGAGGGGAGATTATATACCATTTCCAGCCTTTCATAATAAAATAATTAGACCGCRCACAAATAAATATTCGTAAAAATATAAAAAGGATATGTTTTGTGTTATTCTACAAAGGCATACTGCAACACACAGACCTGGCCTATTTTAGTTTCTCTAAAGGACAGCCATTACAGCTGTGAATCATTTTAAGATTCTACCAACCTTGCACAACTCTTTGGGCAACATATCTCTTGTTTTTAGCAAAATTGCTCAAGCTCAGTAAATTTGGTTGGGAATCATGGATGGACAGCAYTATTCAAACCGTGTCTCTGATTTTCAAGCAGATTTAAGTTCGTACTGAGACTGGACCATTCAGGAACACTCAACACCTATTGGACAGTCATTCTGATGCGTCTTTGGCATTACTAATTTGTGTAATTGTTCCGCTGAATCTGAGGGTTAGCTTTTCCAAAGACTACGGCGTGACAAACTCCCCAGTCCCTTCCGGTGACAGGCATCCACATAACAATATGCTGCCACCACAATACTTCAGAAATACTCTGGGGTGTAAAGACCMTGGCCATTTGAATATGGATTTACATTACTCTGTCTGTTGCTCAAGTCATTGCTAACAGCCATCTGAGTAAAATGAAAAATAAAAGCAAATGTACTACGGTCAAATAACATCTTTGTTTAGCCGAGATTCTTGGAGACTATGCTGTACATGTTTTGAGGTGACAGGACAGTGTTCAGTGTGTGCAGAGTTACCCCTGGCTCCATAGTAACAGTAATAAGTGGGGAAACATTGAGAGGAACACGGTAATGTAGGGTAATGGGCTGAGTAATTTATGAATAAACTCTGCCACTTTGCATAAAGAGAGGGAGATGCACATGGACACAGAGACGGACGACCACGTTGTGCAGCATTGCTAAGAGTAGTGAACACAAAGAGAGTGAATAGGGCGAGAGATGGTACAGATGCAGATTGATGCGTTGTGATGATAATGAGAGAAGGAAGCAGATGGAGGGAACGAGAAGAAAGACTTGATGAGGGGGGGGGGGGTTGTTTTGGTCTGAGGTGGAGGAGGTGTAAGCATTCATCACCTGCAATGCAGTGCTGGGCTGAGTCAGCCAATCATAGCTGAGCAGAGAGGGGAGGAGGTTGGGCCGGGCGCTGACGACAGCCAAGGAGAGTTCTCGGTCAGCGAGAGGGTGAGAGTGAATGAGCGGGGGAGAGAGGGGGGGCAGTAACAGCAGTGTCTAGCTCCTTTGCCTGAGCCTGCAGCGAGACTGGGGCTCACAGATTTCTCCTCTTCATTCTTATCCTCCTCTCCTTCTCTGCACTGCTCTCTTCCTCTCCCGCTCTCTTCCTCCCTTTGTACTTTTCCCCTCTGTTTTCTGGACTCTGTTCATCTCCACGCTGATCCCATCTCCTCCTCTTCACTCATCTCCTCATCTTGTCGTATTGTGGTGTATGGAGTGAGGATCTCAGGTCCCGCCTGCACCCATCCTCTCTACACCTCCCTCCATGGGCATCCGAGCATCCTGCAGGTAAGAGCAGGGGTAGAGGAGGTGCGCGTGTGTGTGTGTCAGGATCTCTGCACTTGCATGTCCTTGAAGTACCCCTGATGTGTGTGTGTGTGTGTGGTAAGAAGAGAAGAGAGAGCTGTAACAGCTGGGCTTTGTCCTCTGCAGTGGTCCTGAGGATTGAGGAAGCAGGAAAAGACACTTCAGTGATTTTAGGGAGAAGAGTCTGACTGAAAACACTGGTCTTTCTGCCTGTCTGTCTGGTGCTATAGCCCAACTGAGAATTCAACAGTGGTCAGGGAGGTCTGTGAGTTTTTTCTGTCTCTGATGTTTGACCCTGGTTAGATTAGCGAAGTAGTCACCGAAGTAGAAGAGGGTTAATAGAGAAAGGAAGTGTGTGTGTGTCCGGGCGTGACATGAACRTTTTTAGCCACATGTCCTTTGGACAAGTAGGACAGATTGTATTTACTTGTCAAAGAAATATAAAATGGTCTAACACCATTTTACATCATTGTATGACGCAAGGAACCACTTTACAAAATATAATGCATTACTATTTTTTTACGATGTAGGCTACACTCTACCTATTAGCTTCCTTGCATACAACCAAATACTTTTGTCTTTATGAAATGAATAGAATTGGCATAATAAAGCAATCCCCATTAAAAATCTGTCCGTTTAAGATAGAAATATTGCACTTCCGCATCTGTGGTGAAAGGTGAGGAGTTAGAGCAGTTTGTGTCAGACCATAAGACCAAAATCGTCTGTAGCGTCCGAACGATTTGGCCTACAAACATTTTTGACCCCTCTATGGAAAGGAGATTCTTGCGAACACGTTTAGGTCTGTTGTTTTGCTCTTGGAAGTATGTATGGAAACTGTTTAGTGACGCAAATAAGGGGTTAAATTATTTTGTGTGTGTGGACAACCCTTCAAATTAGTGGATTTGTCTATTTCAGCCACACCCGTTGCTGACCAGTGTATAAAGTCGAACACACCGCCATGCAATCTCCATAGACAAACAGTGGCAGTAGAATGGCCATACTGAAGAGCTCGCAGAAAGGGGACGACCGCTGAAGCGTGTAGGGCGTAAAAATCATTTGTCCTCTGCAACGGTCACACTGCCTCTGGAAGCAACGTCAGCACAAGAACTGTTCATCTGGAGCTTCGTGAAATGGGTTTCCTTGACCAAGCCGGCCCACACAAGCCTGAGATCACCATGCGCAATGCCAAGCATCGGCCGGAGTGGTGTAAAGCTCACCGCCRTTGATCTCTGGAGCAGTGGAAATGCCTTCTCTGGAGTGATGAATTACGCTTCACCATATGGCGGTCCACCATATGGCGGACAAATCTGGGTTTGGTGGATTCCAGGTGAACGCTACCGTTTTGGGCTTGGGCCCTTCATTCCTGTGAAGGGAAATCTTAATGCTAAAGCATACAATGATGTTCTAGATTATCATGTGTTTAACTTTGTGCAACCGTTTGGGGAAGGCCCTTTCCTGTTTCAGCATGACAATGCCCCTGTGCACAAAGCGAGGTCCATACAGAAATGGTTTGTCGAGATCGGTGTGGTGGAACTTGACTGGCCTGCACAGAGCCCTGACCTCAACCCCATCGAACACCTTTGGGATTCATTGAAACGCCGACGGCGAGCCAGGCCTAATCGCCCAACATCATTGCCCGACTTCACTAATGCTCTTGTGGTTAAATGCTGTGGGGACTTGCTTCCAATGTTCCAGCATCTAGTGGAAACCCTTCCCAGAAGAGTGGAGGCTGTTATAGCAGGAAAGGGGGGACCTACTCCATATTAATGCTCATGATTTTGGAATGTTCGACGAGCAGGTGCCCACATACTTTTGGTCATATAGGGTAAGTTTCCTGATCTTTCTTATCTCTCAGATATAGGACAGACACTTCGGAACAAAGTTCCTTTTTTGGGGGGGGGGGGCGACAACTATGTGTTGTACCATGTAGTGAATCTGTTATTCAATGTGTTTGTTTGGGCTAATAGCAGTAAGGCCAAATAATTTTTCAATAAATAATATATATATATATATATATAATTATTTTTTTGATACTTAAAGGGGTTTAAAAAAGGGCTTAAAGGGCTTTAAAATTCCAAATCAAATAGCGAAAGGATCCTTGGTATGACCTTCTTAAAAGGTCATATGTTTTCTAGCTTAGTAGAAACCCCTCTCCCGGCTTGGACAGGGTTTTAACTGTAATGGGTTAAAGTCTGGCTACATTTTCTGGTTCCTGCCTCATGTCAGCATCGGTTTGGAGATGAAGCTGTAGCCAATATGCATATCACCTATAATTTGACATGTTGGCTTTTTATTTATGTACATGAAAAATAGATTTGAATATTGTGCCAATGTTTGGCCTCTTCTGATCGACGTTATTGATATTGTGATGACATTTTTTAATATATATTGCTTGTCCATTCAGACAACTTAAATCTATATTCTTGTCTGATTTTTTTATATATTGTTTAAACTTGTCTCGGACAAGAGGACACGCATTAATGTCGAGCCGTGTGTGTTTTTGCGAGTGTGGTGCGTGTGTGTCAGGAATGAATGCAACAGCAGCTGTGACAGTTGCTCATCAATGGAGACGGGAAAATGTCGGTGACATTGTCTACACGTCCTTCCCTTTCATAATTGTCTGGCACCCTCTCTCGCTCCACCTCATTCTCCACCCCTCTCTCCCCGCTAGGGTTGTGAACTTTTAAACGATATGGGGATCGTTAACGTTGAGACAATCCCTAACCAAATCTTTTTTCTTTTTTACAAAATTAAAATCTGTGTAGTTATCACAAAACTACCACTAAAAGGAACGGATCATCATCATCGTCATAAAGGGCATTTTCAAATGCCTAACGCAACAATGCTATAAAGTTAGTAGGAGGATATGTGCATCTTTGAAATGGATATAAAGCCCTCCGCATTAACAGTTGGGAGAATGTCAGACGGTGAGGCAGGGAAGTGACTGCAGCGAAGTCCTCTATGGCAATATTTAGTTACATGAGGTGGAGGTTAAATAAATGCAAACCTTGTAAGGTGGATTTAATTTACAGTGACTGTGAGAATGTTGCTTGTTTATTCCTGGTGTGTGTTTGTGTTTTGTTGTGTAGGATGATGGATCCCTGTAGCCTACAGCTGTCGTGCATGAGGACCTTGGTTTTTTTGCTATTAATCTTTCCTTGATTCCTTGTATCCTCTTCATTTCACCTCCTTTTCAAAATGCTATGAGATGGGAATCAAGGACGGGTAAATTTGTAGTTGTCCCTGAGGTTCAGAATAGTGTTGCTATACTTGATCCCAGTCAGCTGACCATTGAGTTTGTCAGCTGACAGGAGTTGGTGGGTTTGAGGGTGTGTGTGTGTGTGTGTGTGTGTGTGTGTGTGTGTGTGTGTGTTGTGTGTGTGTTGTGTGTGTGTGTGTGTGTGTGTGTGTGTGTGTGTGTGTGTGTGTGTGCGCACTCGAAGAAGGAAATGGGGAGAGAGCAATTCAATACTAATTTTGATCCACAATCCAGTTTTCCTCAGTAGACTTCCAGTGTTGAACAGAAAAACACCAGACAGTGCCATAGTCTAAAGAAAATGGGACGTGCTGCTCTGTTTTCACCCACTGATTACCCCATGGCAAACATCAGCCTCTCAAGCTGACTGGAGAACTTGCACACCCACTGAGGCTGTGGCGTAGATATAGAATGAATTATAGTTCTGTGGGCTGAGGTCCCATGCGTCTGAAGGCTGAAATAGACTACACGATTTTTGCCCGGTCTACAGGCTCTAACCAGAGAACTTCTCACATTTGAACTATTCAGTCAAGCCAAATCGTATTGAACTTGTAACAATATGTAGTAAATGCAGCTGGTGGCACAATCAGGTCTGATTCGTGCTATATTTTGCTGGGCAGGTTTGCACGTGTAGTAGGGAAATCATTAGGGTTCTTTCCCTTCCCAGATGATTCGATACGTCTAGATACAGTGCATTCGGAAAGTATTCAGACKCATTGACTTTTTCCACATTTGTTACGTTKCAGCCMTATTCTAAAATGGATTCAATCAATTTTRCCCCACATCAATCTACACACAATACTCCATAATGACAAAGAGAAAARGGGTTTAAACATAAATAAATCACATTTTATTTGTCACATGCGCCKAAAYAATGCTTGCTTACAAGCCCTTAACCAACAATGTGGTTTTAATACCTTATTTACTTAAGTCTTCAGACCCTGTGCTATGAGAATCGAAATTGAGTTCAGGTGCATCCTGTTCCCATTGATCATCCTTGATGTTTTTTTCTACAACTTGGAGTCCACCTGTGGTAAATTCAATTGATTTGGACATGATTTGGAAAAGCACACAGCTGTCTGTATAAGGTCCACATCAGAGCAAAAACCAAGCCATGAGCTTGAAGGAATTGTCCATAGAGCTCCAAGAAAGGATTCGAGGCACAGATCTGGGGAAGTGTATCAAAAAATGTCTGCAGCATTGAAGGTCCCCAAGAACACAGTTGCCTACATCATTCTTAAATGGAAGAAGTTTGGAACCACCAAGACTCTTCCTAGAGCTGGCCACCCGGCCAAACTGCTCAATCAAGGGAGGAGGGCCTTGGTCAGGGAGGTGACCAAGAACTCGATGGTCACTCTGACAGAGCTCCAGAGTTCTTCTGTGGAGATGGGAGAACCTTCCGGAAGGACAACCATCTCTGCAGCACTCCACCAATCAGACCTTTATGGTAGAGTGGCCAGARGGAAGCCACTCCRCAGTAAAAGGRACATYKCAGCCTGCTTGGAGTTTGCTAAAAGGCACTTAAAGGACTCAGACCATGAGAAACAAGATTCTCTGSYCTGATGAAATGAAGATTGAACTCTTTGGCCTGAATGCCAAGKGTCACGTCTGCTGTGCAGCCTTGCTCCCCATCCAACCTGACAGAGCTAGAGAGGATCTGCAGAGAAGAATGGGAAAATCTCCCCAAATACAGGTGTGCCAAGCTTGTAGCGTCGTACCTAAGAAGAGTCGAGGCTGTAATCGCTGCCAAAGGTGCTTCAACAAAGGACTGAGTAAAGGGTCTGAATACTTATGTTAATGATATTTCAGTTTTATACATTTGACCAAAATAGATAACCTGTTTTTGCTTTGTCATTGTGATATTGTGTATGGATTGATCAATTTTAGAATAACGCTGTAAAGTAATAAAATGTGGGAAAAGTTACTTTTCACTGACAATCCCAACTCAACAATAATCTGTCTAAACMGCGTGCACTGCCTTTTCTTCCTACTATAGGCAATGTGATTTAAAACAAGCCACAACTTTTTTTTGCCTTCAAGAGGTGCCCATTGCATCCAACATTGTAATAGCACCTCGGTTGTTTAAGATGGMCAACCCCGCCTATTTTCTTGTTGTATTCCATTACAATATAAGTTCTTAACACTTTTAAAAACAACTCCAGAACCTCGCTCTCTCGCCAATGAACTSTTGCTTTCTTGCCTGACAAACGAACTACAGAGTTTGCCAATGTTAGCTGATTAGTTACGAAGCTGGGACAGTTTCCAAATGAATTGCATCGGTCAAAACAAGCAACTTGTTAGCTGGCTATGTAAACAAATATCCAACTCATCATCAAATCAAATGTATTTATAWAGCCCTTCTTACATCAGCTGATATCTCAAAGTGCTGTACAGAAACCCAGCCTAAAACCCCAAACAGCAAGCAATGCAGGTGTAGAAGCACGGTGGCTATGAGCTCCACTGCACGGGCATCTACCCTACACAGCTAAGCTGTAAAATAATGTGAAAACGAGGCAATGTATAGCCTATGCATTTCTGCACATAGCAAACATGACAAACCCTAACTTATGCCAAACAGATTAACACACATTACTCTAGCCTTCATTTCAGTGGTTAGAAGTGCAAGATGACGCCATACTGGATGGCCGCAGTTTTGCGAGCTCCGACCCAACATTGCTATTTTGTTGTTTATTTTAACTCTATTTTCACAATATATCTGTTATTGTTTCTTTTGAACATCAGATCGGCAGTTACTTAACCCAATTCCGGCTTCTACTTCGACTCATCTTCCCTGGGCTCTAATTCTGACCAAATTTTTGGGCTGCCCAAGCGGAAATGCCGGCGTTACAGAGGCAAGCGATGGGGGTAATGATGAGATTAATGCAAAGGGAAAACTGGCCACCTCTTCCRTCCATTCTACTGGCTAATGTACAGTCACTTGATAATAAGATGGATGACCTCCGATCTAGGATTTGCAACCAACGGGGGGGACTGCAATATTCTTTGCTTTTCAGAAACATGGCTCTCGGAGAAMATACCCCCCACGGCTATCCAACTAAATGGGTGGACAGTACAATGGAGTCAGGAAAATTAAGGGGGGGGGTGTTTGCCTCCTCACCTACACCAACTGGTGTGCTAATTCTGTTATTCTGTCTTGCAATACCTGATGGTCAAATGCTGACCCTTCTATCTCCCGAGGGAGTTTTCAACTGTTATTGTGACTGCTGTATACTTTTCACCTCAGGACAATAAAAATAGCAAGCTGGCGCTTAACAAATTGTACAAGGCTATAAACAAGCTGGAAACCCTACACGCGGAGGCTGCTTTTCTGGTTGCACGCGATTTTAAGACCCATGATGCCCAACTTCAATCAACACGTCTCTAACGCCACTAAGGGCGATAAAGTCCRAGACCACTGCTATTCTACCCTCAAGCATGCATACAAGACCTTCCCTCGTCCGCCATTTGGCAAATCAGATCATGACTACGTACTCATGCTTCCTGTTTACAAGCAGAAGCTGAAACAGGAASTACCCGCAATTTTCTATGTTGAGAAATGGTCACCAGAATCAGAGTGTATACGGGACTGCTTTGCTAGCACTGATTGGAATATGTTTAGAGACTCCGCCGATAATGTTGATGAGCTAACCACCTCCGTCACTGGCTTCATTAGAAAATGCATCGGCGATGTGGTACCCACGCTGTGGGTTCACTGTTTATCAAWAGCTCTGGATTAACACAGAGGTTGGCGCTAAACTGAYGAGCAGGSKTCCCACACACAGAGCTATCGTAGACAACCCTCGTGCTACGGCCGAAGACAGGAAGACGTACAAGAATGACCGCCGCAGTTCCTGTGTAGAGTATGCTTACCTACTTTATTATGCATTTCATTTTCCTTTATTCTTATTTCTCGCTAAAAAATGTTTTTGTAATACATTGTTATTGATTATTGCATTATTGGGTTTTGAGTTTGCAAGAAAGGCATTTCACTGTACTTGTGCATGTGACATTATTACTTGAGACTTGTCTGTATGGCTAGCTAGTGAAAGTGACAGCTGAAGTTGACGCTTRGTGACGCAGCCCAAATTTACCGCTACACACAACTGTTTTTGTTAACATATGAATTAAATCGGTAGGAACAAGACAAAACAACTAGTTAGTTGACTATATACAGCTAAAAACCAACTATTTCTATGAGACAGAGAGCAATCATTTGAGCTCCACTGCTGATGTGCTCGCCTGTACCAACAAAGTTATCATAACAGGACTTGATAATCTGAGAGCAATCTGAGAGCAAAGTTTCACAGCATCAAACAAACCGACAACACCAAACATAGAAAACCAGTCAAAAGTTGACACACCTACTCATTCAAGGGTTTTTCTTTATTTTTACAATTTTCAATTAGTGTAGTAATAGTGTTGTAACCAAAAAAGTGTTAAACAAATTGAAATATATTTTAGATTCTTCAAACTAGCGACTCTTTGCCTTGATGACAGCTTTGCACACTCTTGCATTCTCTGAACCAGATTGACATGGAATGCTTTTCCAACTCTTTAAGGAGTTCCCACATATGCTGAGCACTTGTTGACTGCTTTTCCTTTACTCTGCGGTCCAACTCATCCCAAACCGTTTCAATTGGGTTGAGGTTGGGTGTTTGTGGAGGCCAGGTCATCTGATGCAGCACTCTCCTTCCTGGTCAAATAGCCCTTACACAGCCTGGAGATGTGTTGGGTCAATGTCCTGTTGAAAAACAAATGATAGTCCCAATAAGCGCAAACTCGATAGGTGGCGTGTCGCTGCAGAATACTGTGGTAGCCATGCTGGTTAAGTGTGCCTTGAATTGTAAATAAATCATCAACAGCAGGGGTGTCAAAGTCAAATGGACGGAGGGCCAAATAAAAAATTTAGCTACAAGCCGAGGGCCGGACTGTTCGAATGTTCATTGAAAAATTTTTAAATGACGCATATAGTCTAGTGAACCTAATTGAACCTACTGAAAACCTAACAAATATATTCCAATATGATCAGATAAATAAAGCAATATTTTCTTATGGCTCTGTCAGTAATCTTTAATTTTCAACAGACACAAAAGACAAATTTCCTTTATATAAAAATCCCCATAACATGAACATTAAATGAAAGAAACCGGTATTCAAGGNCAGCCACCAATTGTGCAAGTTCTCCCACTTAAAAAGATGAGAGAGGCCTGTAATTTTCATCATAAGTACACTTCAACTATGACAGACAAAATGAGGGGGGGGAAAATCCAGAAAATCACATTGTAGGATTTTTTATGAATTTATTTGCAAATTATGGTGGAAAATAAGTATTTGGTCAATAACAAAAGTTTCTCAATACTTTGTTATATACCCTTTGTTGGCAATGGGAGAACTTGCACAATTGGTGGCTGACTAAATACTTTTTTGCCCCACTGTATGTGGAGATCATCCGTTCATCTACTCTGCGTCTCACAAATACATGGCATCTGGAACCAAAAATCTCAAATTTGGACTCATCAGACCAAAGGACAGATTTTCACCTGTCTAATGTCCATTGCTCGTGTTTCTTGGCGGAAGCAAGTCTCTTCTTATTGGTGTCCTTTTAGTAGGGGTTTCTTTGCAGCAATTCGACCACAAAGGCCTGATTCACTCAGTCTCCTCTGAACAGTTGATGTTGAGATGTCTGTTACTTGAACTGTGAGGCATTTATTTGGGCTGCGATTTCTGAGGCTGGTAACTAATGKACTTATCCTCTGCAGCAGAGGTAACTCTGGGTCTTCCTTTCCTGTGGAGGTCCTCATGAGAGCCAGCTTCATCATAGCGCTTGATGGTTTTTGCGACTGCACTTGAAGAAACTTTCAAWGTTCTTGAAATTGACTGACCTTCATGTCTTAAAGTAATGATGGACTGTTGTTTCTCTTTGCTTATTTGAGCTGTTCTTGCCATAATATGGACTTGGTCTTTTACCAAATAGGGCTATCATCTGTATACCACCCCTACCTTGTCACTACACAACTGATTGGCTCAAACGCATTAGGAAGAAAARAAATTGTGCAAAGCTGTCATCAAGACAAAGGGTGGCTTTGAAGAATCTCAAATATAAAATATTTTGATTTGTTTATCACTTTTTTGGTTACTTCATGAATCCATGTGTGTTATTTCATAGTTTTGACGTCTTCACTATTACTCTACAATGTAGAAAATAGCAAAACATTTGAGAAAAACCCTTGAATATGTAGGTGTGTCTAAACTTTAGACTGGTACTGTATATGGGCCCTGGTCAAAAAATGTTTACTATAAAGGGAATAGGGTGCCATTTGGGACACAGATTCCTCAATATCACTTTGGCCTATTTTCATTGAGGCCGATTTTGATTTGATTGAATGTACCAAGGCATCACAGCTGTCGATGGAGTACTATTTAGAGGCCTGACCTCCCAGCTTCAGGGAGCACCAAAGGGACATATAAATTAAAGTATGTCACGTTTTCCGACCTTAAAAGTAGAATGTCAAGATGAAACCACGTCCCATGACATCGGTTGTGTAGATCCAGCAGCTATACGCCTCAATCCCAGGTTAACGGAAAAGGCTCATTTACAATAACCCTGCCCTCTCTCTCTCTCTCTCCAGACCAGACCCTGCGCCGCGGGGAGGTGCGTCCAAGCAGAATGACTCTCCTATCCCAGACCAGGATGAGGAGATACTGGGCTCTGATGACGAGGAGCAGGAGGATCCCAACGACTACTGTAGAGGTATGATACACTGTGTACACACACACACACAGTCTTGTACAGCGCTTGTGGGGATACACAATTCAGTCCCATTCAAAATCCCATTTTTCCCTAACCTGTACTCTTAACCTAACCTTAACCCAAAAACCGAACCATAACCTTAATCCTAACTCTAGCTCCTATCCCTAACCCTTAACCTAATTCTAACCGTAACCCCCTAAAAGTAGCATTTGACCTCGTGGCGACTAACAATCTATCAATCAAATGTATTTATGAAGCCCTTTTTACATCAGCCGATGTCAAAGTATTACACAGAAACCCAGCCTAAAACCCCAAACAGCAAGCAATGCAGATGTAGAAGCACGGTGGCGAGGAAAAACTCCCTAGAAAGGCAGGAACCTAGGAAGAAACCTAGAAAGGAACCCGGCTCTGAGGGGTGGCCAGTCCTCTTCTGGCTGTGCCGGCTGGAAATTATAACAGTACATGGCCAAGATGTTCATACATTCGTAGATGACCAGCAAGGTCAAATCATAATAATAATAACAGGTCAGCGCCTCCGGAGTAAAAGTCAGTTGGCTTTTCATAGCCAATCATTCAGTTAGAGACAGCAGGTGCGGTACAGAAAGAAAGAGAGCGAGAGAGTCGAAAACAGCAGGTCCGGGACAAGGTAGCACGCCCGGTGAACAGGTCAGTGTTCCCAGTTGGTGGAATTGTTGTTTACTATTCTTGTGGGGACTTCTGGTTATAGTTAAAGACGTCCATACACAGTCACACACACCAACTACCATATGTTACTATTGCAGGAGGTTACCACCATGTGAAGATAGGAGACCTGTTCAATGGGAGATACCATGTGATCAGGAAGCTGGGCTGGGGACATTTCTCCACTGTGTGGCTGGCCTGGGACATACAGTAAGTGTTGACGGTGTACAGTATCTATAATGTCTTGACATACACCCTTTGGAATTACCTGGATTTTTGCATAAATTGAACATTAATTTTGATCTGAGCTCCATCTAAGTCACAACAATAGACTTAAACTAATAACACACAAACAATTATATGTGTGTTTGTCTGTGGAGATTGCATGGCTGTGTGCTCGATTTTATATACGTGTCAGCAACGGGTGTGGCTGAAATAGCAGAATCTATTAATTTGAAGGGGTGTCCACATACTTTTGTGTATATACAGTTGAAGTCGGAAGTTTACATAAACCTTAGTCAAATACATTTACTCTGTTTTTCACAATTCCTGACATTTAATCCTAGTAAAAATTCCCTGTCTTAGGTGAATTAGGATCACCACTTTATTTTAAGAATGTGAAATGTCAGAATAATAGTAGAGGTGATTTATTTCAGCTTTTATTTATTTCATCACATTCCCAGTGGGTCAGAAGTTTACATACATTCAATTAGTATTTGGTAGCATTGCCTTTAAATTGTTTAACTTGGGTCAAATGTTTTGGGTAGCCTTCCACAAGCTTCCCACAGTAAGGTGGTTGAATTTTGGCCCATTCTTCCTGGCAGAGCTGGTGTAATTGAGTCAGGTTTGTAGGCCTCCTTGCTTGCACACGCTTTTTCAGTTCTGTCCACAACTTTTCTATAGGGTTGAGGTCAGAGCTTTGTGATGGCCACTCAAATACCTTGACTTTGCTGTCCTTAAGCCATTTTGCCACAACTTTGGAAGTGTGCTTGGGGTCATTGTCCGTTTGGAAGACCCATTTGCAAGCTTTAACTTCCTGACTGATGTCTTGATGTTGCTTCAGTATATCCACATAATTTTCCTTTCTCATGAAGCCATCTATTTTGTGAAGTGCACCAGTCCCTCCTGCAGCAAATCACCCCCACAACATGATGCTGCCACCCCCGTGCTTCACGGTTGGGATGGTGTTCTTCGGCTTGCAAACGTCCCCCCTTTTCTTCCAAACATAACAATGGTCATTGTAACAATGGTCATCGCCCCTACCTGGGCTCAAACCAGGAACACATCGACAACAGCCACCCTCGAAGCATCGTTACCCATCGCTCAACAAAAGCCGCGGCCCTTGCAGAGCAAGGGGAACTACTCCAATTCTCAGAGCGAYTGACGTTTGAAACGCTATTAGCGTGCACCCCGCTAACTAGCTAGCCATTTCACATCGGTTACACCAGTCTAATCTCGGGAGTTGGTTAGGCTTGAAGTCATAGTTTAATATTGCCTGCTAACATGAATTTCTTTTAGCTAAATATGCAGGTTTAAAAACCTGTGTATTGGTTTGTGTATTGATTTTAAGAAAGGCATTGATGTTTATGGTTAGGTACATTCGTGCAACGATTATGCTTTTTTCGCAAATGCGCTTTTGTTAATCATTACAAATGTATAATCCAAAATAAATATGAACATATTGGCATTAAATGGAGTTGAGAGTTTAGAAGACTGCTCAATGAAGAATGAATGCCTGTCCAGTGCTTCAAAAAAGCCTTTTCACTAGATTTGAGATTTTATCAATTTCGAAACTCTGAAATGATGTACGCGCTGCAAAGAAATCCAATGGGCACTTTTACATCGGCTGAAACACCGGACTATTCTAGCAAACAGCGTTCAGATTCCCTTTGCGGTAGCCTATAAGCTTTGTGTAGCCAGTTTGCGGTCTGTCGACGTGATCATTTTGTTTGTATGTTTTAAATGATTTTGCTTTTAGTGTTGATTAGGAACCGTTTCTAAAAAGCCAATAGTTGTGAGCTGTCCCTCGTGATTTGCCCTGTTTTGAGAGGCGACAAGCGTTCTTCTACTATAGAGASTAAACTTGGGGGTTCATGTGCTAAGAAAAACGTTGTAGATAATTATCRCCATTCTACACTGTACATGGAATAAACATACATTGTTTATTCCACCAAACATGTGTTTTTTTTTATATGTTCTGTACTTATCAGTATGAATTTATTTAGGTTTTGTAAGTACCTTTTCAGAGGACTGAACTGAACCAGGTGCGAGCCATAATGTTTGTCAAAGCACATGAATCTCCAATTTTCTGTGCGCGTCTGGTACTCTAAAACGTTGGACAGGGTTGGCAGTTCTGATATTAGTATGGTGTTCCTCATGTTTGGTACACTGTGTAAGTTGTCCTGTATTTCCAGGGGGAAGCGTTTTGTGGCCATGAAGGTGGTGAAGAGTGCAGAGCACTACACTGAGACAGCCCTGGATGAGATCAAGCTGCTGAGATCAGTGAGGAACACGGACCAGAACGACCCCAGCAGAGAGAAGGTGGTTCAGCTACTAGACGACTTCAAGATCTCTGGCATGAACGGAAGTCGTATCCTCAGTAAAACAATGACAACAGTGCTTTATCAACTTTTATACACACAAGCATGACAACAGACCAAGGTTATTATAGTTTCGTGATTTTACGAGTTTTTCGGTTTTTATTTGACCTTGATTTACTAGTTTTTATTCAGTTTGATATAAACATTTCTATTTCGTTATATTATTTAGTTTTAGTGTTAGGGACAGAACYTAGTTTATGGGAGGGGAGGGGCCATTTATTGTGTTCTAGGTTGTATTTCTGTAAGAATCAAATGTTTGGTCACGTCCTTCGTAAACATGGTATGGATGTACTGGGTCGTACTCACCACTCTCTATAGCGCCTTGCAGTCTTGTGCCTTGCAGTTGCCGTATGAAGCAGCGATGCAGCCAGCATGTGTGTGCGTATGCGTCTCTTCACAGTCAGTGTTGTGCCATAAGGTGTTTTATCTGTTTTTAAAATCTGATTTCACTGCTCGCTTGAGTTACTTGATGTGGTTACTTGATGTGGTTCCATGTAGTCATGGGTCTATGTAGTACTGCACGTTTCTCAGTCTGTTCTGGACTTGGACTGTGAAGAGATCCCTGGTGGCATGTCGTATGTATGTAAACTCAGCAAAAAAAGAAACGTCCCTTTTTCAGGACCCTGTCTTTTAAAGATGATTCGTAAAAAAAAATCTGAACTTCACAGATCTTGTTCAATGAACCATAAACAATTAATGAACATGCACCTGTGGAAAAGACATTAAGCCGATTTGTCTCCAGCAATTAATTTCTGGATAACAATTAAGTAACTAACTGCCCTGCTACACTACGGCAATCGAGTGTCTTGCATTGCCATCAGCCATTGAGGGAATGCTTTCTTTGAAATGAATGCAAGCTACTATACTGCCCGTGTTGCGCGCGCATTTTGTCACGTCCAATAGCAGCATACAAGCTCAAGAAGGTTCAATTGTCGATGGCTGACGTGCATATTGATTCTGTCTTGTGAATTGAAATAATGAGAGTTTTTCGGTTGCATATGGCCTCGACTATACACCACTGGTTATTTTACTAAGATTTCGAAAGTCAAGAAGCTACTAGCTAGCAGAATCTCTAGCTAGCTACATTGACTATGTTTACAATGCACACACGTTGCTTTTGTTTAATCAGAGGATCATTTAGTACAACCACTAGCAACAATTTTAATGAGTACTTACAAAAAACAGGACCAACACTATTGTACTTGCGCGTAGTTGATGAATATGGTACAGCAGAGGAAAATAGAATAAAGACCCTCTTCGCCTCTGCTCTCCTCTGTCAAAACGACACGCTCTGTAGCAGTTAAAATGTCCCATTGACGCAACGCTGATGGAAAAGCAACGCGATGCATATAGCAGAGCTGAAGTGTTAGTGGTTTTCAATTAAAATTGTCAAAAATTGCTTCTTCAAAGTGTATTTTCTCAAGCAATAATTTTGGTCTGAGTGGGAAGGAGGAAAATGAAAAGGTGCTGGTATTGGCAGAGATGTCTGGAACTCTGTTATTGGTCAATTAACTAATTTATCACATGGTGATGTCACCATGGAAGGCCAACACTCCATCCCACCAAAACAGGCTGAAATTTCAAGTGGTCTTTCAAACAGCTCTTACACCAAAATTGCGTTATCATAGTTTTCACAATTTCACAGTATTATTCCAACCTCAACCTCTTATTTGTCACGAACACCGAGTACGAGTACAACAGGTGTGGACCTTAGACTTACAAGCCCATAACCAACAATGCAGATCAATAAATACAAATATTGGCTAAATAAACGAAAGGGGGGGGGAAGTTGAGCAATAAAATAACAAGGCTGTATACAGGGGGTACCGGTACCGAGTCAGTGTGTGGGGGTACAGGTTAGTCGAGGTAATATGTACATGTAGGTAGGGGTAAAGTGACTATGCATAGATAATAAACAGCGAGTAGCAGCAGTGTAAAAACAAGGTGGAAATATACTACATGGCCAAAAATATGTGGAAACCTGCAGAAATAGCCAATCCATTCATATGAATTGGTGACCACATACTTTTGTGTATATATATGTGTATGTATATATATATATATACTGTAAAGGACAATCCCATTTTTGACTGCACTGGTCTTTTAAAGAGTGCTC
Source organism: Salvelinus sp. IW2-2015 (assembly GCF_002910315.2). Classification (NCBI taxonomy): domain Eukaryota; kingdom Metazoa; phylum Chordata; class Actinopteri; order Salmoniformes; family Salmonidae; genus Salvelinus; species Salvelinus sp. IW2-2015. The sequence goes on along the minus strand of NC_036851.1, from coordinate 6,288,828 downwards.
GATGCTCCCACAGCAATTCAACATTGATAGCCAGTGGTCATGATGCACAAGCTAGGCCAATTTGAAACATCACTATCTCCTCAGCATTTACCTGCCAGATTCGGAAGCTTGAAACCCCCATTAGAAGAAGAGGAAAAAAAAGCTTAGTTTAAGTTGTAGTTTACTATAATAACCCTGAAACAGACAATCAAAGGACGCAGGCGTACTCCATCTACTCAGTACTCCCTAAGATCAGTGCGTTAGTATTAGTCAATATTATGAGCCTTAACATCTTTATTGCCCTAGTCCTGGCACTATCTATCAGTGGTTCACAGATGTTGCACTGATGTTTGGCCGGTGTGGTACAGCTGTTGGCAGCACAATACACTCCAGCTAGATGACACGCACAGAGCCACAGATGTAGTGACAGTTTGTCTGTCCGTCCCAGCAATGCTTACATCCTGGTCACAGCTGGGTGTCTGGGCGACGCGTCCAGACTTCCTCCGTCCCAGCATGCCCAGCTTCTGGAAGAGGTCTTATTGATTTCTGGGTTCGTTGGCCCACTTCCATCTTGGTTCTTGGCAGAACCTTAGGTGTTCACATTTTTTATATTGGGTAGGTGTCTGCCAAATGCATAGGCGTGAATGACAAGTGTGTGTGTGTGTTTTTGAGTCCTTGACCCAGCTGCCCATCAGATGTCTGTATGGTGTTTGAGGTTCTGGGTCATCACCTGCTGAAGTGGATCATCAAGTCTAACTACCAGGGCCTTCCTTTGCCCTGTGTCAAGAGCATCATTCGACAGGTAAAACAACACCTTATTCCTCACACAACATTGGGTGTGTTCCAGGTTGGGTGCATTCTTTTTTAGCAAAAACAAAGATTCTACATAACTTTTACGTCGAAACAGGGTTGAAAATTCCGTACACTATCCCTAAGGTTTCCCGGATTCATGGAATCCTCCAACTGGAATTCTCCTTAATGTTGAAACCCTATGCAGCACTGGTCTTACTGATGCTCTACCCTCCTCCTATAGGTTCTCCAGGGGCTGGACTACCTCCACTCAAAGTGTAAGATCATCCACACGGACATCAAGCCAGAGAACATCTTGTTGACTGTTAACGAGCCCTACATTAGGAATATGGCTGCTGAAGCTACGGAGTGGCAGAGGACAGGAGCTCCACCCCCCTCTGGATCTGCAGGTACATACACACCGACACACCACAAAGAAGTAGACATATATACAGTCCTACGATAGGACGATGGCTGATGAGGCTACAGAGTGACAGAGGACAGGAGTGCCAGCCTCCTCTGTATCCACAGATGACGGACACTTTCTCTCGACCAATTGGCACACTGAATTAACAGAGTCAACCGTTTAGGAAGGTTTTATCAACGTGAACATAACGTTACCTCCTCATCAGGGCTTGGGATGGTGAATAATGGGATTGTAAAAGCTAGAATCCTTCATCTTAAMCAATAAAGCGGTCACCCTGCCTGTGTTTTGGCACCCTCAGAGGGTCGGAAGAACCCGAGGCATGTGGTTTTCAGGGAAAAGGCAGAGATGAGGCGAAGCCTGAACCGGATGCTTCCGGTTTCTTTTACGCCTGCTACGTTACATGCTGACCATACCGCATGCGTTGCGTGCGCCAGCGTTGCAAAAATGCATTGTCACATACATATTTGCACATGCATCAATCATTCATCCAAAAATGTTTGCGCGCGTCAATGAACGTCTGCATAGCCAGGCGCTAAAATAGAACTTGTTTTTTTGAAGCATATACCCACATGGGTGATTGAAAGCTAAACGAGGGCCACACTCCAGTCCATTTGTGGGTGGTAATGCYTGTTAAAGTTGGTTTCTAACTTTCATATAAATTCCACAGAAGAAGAATGAACAAGGAGAAAAACGAACTAGCTTTCCCGTTTTTAAAAAAATCTGTGGATGAATTGTCCGAGTAGAGAACACACGATGATGTATGACTCAACATGGGCCAAACATTCTACAAAGATCTAGCAAAAATAAAGGGACCATATGCATTTCAGGTAAATATCAACCCAGGACAAATTAGCTAGCAACAACAAGCTAGCTAAATGTCCATGAATGTTTCATGTGTGTTTCGACCTGTCCCCAAATGAATATAGTTGGTTCAGTTGGTTTAAGTATTTTAGCCTGCTTGTCATGAACGTGTCTGGTGAGGATCGACAAAAACAACACCTACACGATGGCACACGCAGACACGCGCAGAGCCTGTTGGGTCAGCATGTTAGGTTAGTGTGTTGGTAAAAAGCTGAGGGATGGGCCTGGAGAAATGTAACCTCTCAAATTAATAGACAGAGCTATGGATTAAAGGACTGACTATCCATTATCAAAATTATAACCATGTAAGTGTTTGTTTCCATTTTATATGATTTTACTCCAATGTTTGTTTACAATCTTGTATTTTCAGTTCTGATGAAGTACGACAGTTGAACTAAGCTCATCAGGCTTTCATAAGTTATATTCTTCAACAATCAGTGGGTATACAGTTAATTCGGAAAGTATTCAGATCCCTTCCATTACAGCCTTATTAAAAAAAAATATATATTTTTAAATTGTTTCCTCATCAATCTACACACAATACCCCARAATGACTGAAAGATTAGTGGAATCTGTGTGGGTAGCTGGACAGGTAGGATGACTGACAGTGAAGGTGAACAGGTGGTCACGTGACAGAAGAATGGATGAGACTGAGGCAGGAATTCCTTTAACCATAAAGTGGTATATTTACTGAGTAGTGTGGATTCATGGACGCACAGAACTTCTCAAGCAGACGGAGTTAAGGAAGAGAAAGCAGCGAGATCAGGCGATGCCGTTTTCCTCCTTTTATGTGGATGAGATCTGTCGGTCATTGCCACRTGACCTAATTAAAGCGCCCCTGGCCCAGCTGAGTAAGTGGCCATGAATTAAAGGATTATTCCACCAACTCCATGGGCCTTTCCTACAATGACAAAGCAAAAACAGGTTTTTGGAAAAAAAATGTAATGTGTTAAAAATAAACTGATACCTTATTTACATAAGCATTCTGCAGCTGAAAAACATCCCTGCAGTATGATGCTGCCACCACCATGCTTCACTGTYGGGATGGTGCCAGGTTTCCTCCAYATGTGTCGCTTGGCATTCAGGCCAAAGAGTTCGATCTTGGTTTTATCAGACCAGAGKATCTTGTTTCTCATGGTCTGAGAGTCGTTTAGGTGCCTTTTGGCAAACTCCAAGCGGGCTGTGATGTGCCTTTTTACTGAGGAGTAGCTTCCGTCTGGCCACTCTACCATAAAAGCCTGATTTGGTGGAGTGCTGCAGAGATGGTTGTCCTTCTGGAAYGTTCTCCCATCTCTACAGCGGAGCTCTGTCAGAGTGACAATTGGGTTCTTGGTCACCGCTCTGATCAAGACCCTTCTCCCCCGTTTGCTCCTTTTGGCCTGTGCGGCCAGCTCTAGGAAGAGTCTTGGTGGTTCCAAACGTATTCCATTTAAGAATGGAGGAGGCCACTGTGTTCTTGTGAACCTTCAATGCTGCAGACATTTTTTGTTGCCCTTCCCCAGATCTGTGACTTGACACAATTCCTTCAATCTCATGGCTTGGTTTTTGCTCTGACATGCACTGTCAACTGGGGGACCTTTATATAGACAGGTGTGTGCGTTACCAAATCATGTCCAATCAATTTAATTTACCACCGGTGGACTCCCAAGTTGTAGAGACATCTCAAGGATAACCAATGGAGTTGGATGCACCTGAGTTCAATTTTGGGTCTCATAGCAAAGGGTCTGAGTACTTATGTAAATAAGGTATGTTTTTTAATTTATAATACATTTTCAAAAATTCAAAAATCCTGTTTTCGCTTTGTCATAAGGGGTATTGTGTGTAGATTGCTGTGGACAAAACTATATTTAATCAATTTTAGAATAAGGCTGTAATGTAACACAATGTGGAAAAAGTCAAGGGGTCTGAATACTTTCCGAATGCACTCTATATCGGGAGTTGTACCTGTACACACACGAGTCTGCCCTCTCCTTGGCTAGAATGGTCCCACTGGATCTTGTCTCCTCCCGACTGCCTTCTAGTCTCAGTACCYGTCTCTTTGGCTAACATTCCYCTCCTCGCCACTCCTTGTCATTGCAAAAGACTGGCCTTTCGGCAATCTCAACATTCAATATGCGCTGGATTTAGTTGTTCAAAATAACATTTTCCATGACATGTGGATCCTCAAAAAGGACAACAAATGTATAACAAAGTCAWAAACAAACATTAACACTATATACAAAAGTATGTGGACACCCCTTCAAATTTGTGGATTCGGCTATTTCAGCCACACCCATTGTTGACAGGTGTATAATATCGAGCACACAGCCATGCGATCTCCATAGACAAACATTGGCATTAGAATGGCCTAACTGAAGAGCTCAGTGACTTTCAACCTGGGCTCAACCCCATCGAACACCTTTGGGATCAATTGGAACACCGACTGCGAGCCAGGCCTAAATGCCCAACATCAGTACCCGACCTCCGTAATACTCTTGTGGCTGAATGGAAGGAAGTCCCCGCAGGAATATTCCAATATRTAGTGGAAAGTTTCCCGGAAGATTGGAGGCTGTTATAGCAGCAAAGGTGGCACCAAGTCAATATTAATGCCCATGGGAGAGCACTAGTAAGACAGTGACTCAGCCCACGTAATAGGATCAGAGGCAGAGAATCCTAGTGGAGAGGGGAGCCGGSCAGGCAGCGACAGCAATGGTGGTTCTTCACTCCAGTACCTTGCTTTTCACCTTCGCACCCCTGGGCGATAGTAATGGTGCCAGAGGGGATGGCTGCCGTTTTATGGGCTCTTAACCAACCGTGCTATTTTGTTTTGTTTTTATCCCGCATTTTTCGTAACTTCTTTTGTACATAATGTTGCTGGTACTGTCTCTTAAGACCCGAAAACAGCTTCTGGACATCAGAACAGCGATTACTCACCTTGAACTGGACGAATCATTTTTCTTTTAATGAGTCAGACGAGAGGGATTTACTCCAGACACCCGACGAGGCCCTCATCCCTGTCGTTCGCAGGAGAAAGACGGAGATATCGCGAAGGAGATCAAGGTGCCTTGTAAGGATCCGGCGACGAGTGGCTAATCTGCCTTTGCTATCGGTACTATTGGCCAACGTACAATCGTTGGATAATAAAGTGGACGAACTACAGCACGTATATCCTACCAACGGGACAATAAATACTGTAATATCTTATGTTTCACCGAGTCGTGGCTGAACGACGACTTGAATAACATACAGCTGGCCCTCAGGTAAGACAAGGGGTGTCGGTCTATGTCTATCTGTAAACAACTGGTGCACGATATCTAAGGATGTCTCAAGGTTTTGCTCGCCTGAGGTAGAGTATCTCATGACAAGCTGTAGACCACACTATCTACCAAGAGTTTATATTCTTCGTAGCTGTCTATTTACCACCACAAACCGATGCTGGCACTAAGACCACACTCAGTGAGCTGTATATGGCCATAAGCAAACAGGAAAACACTCATCCAGAGGCAGCGCTCCTAGTGGCCGGGGACTTTAAACAGATTTGAGTTTGCCTGCATTAACCTAATTTCTACCTGCATGTTAAATGTGTGACCAGAGGTAAASAAACTCTAGACCACCTTTACTCCACACACAGAGACGCGTACAAAGCTCTCCCTCACCCTCCATTTGGCAAATCTGACGACAATTCTATCCTGATTCCTGCTTACAAACAAAAACTAAAGCAGGAAGAACCAGTGACATGGTCAGATGCTAAGCTACAGGACTGTTTTGCCTGCACAGACTGGAATATGTTCCGGGATTCTTCCGATGGCATTGAGGAGTACATCAATAAGTGCATCGATGACGTCGTCCCCACAGTGACTGTACGTACATACCCCAACCAGAAGCCATGGATTACATGCAACATCCGCACTGAGCTAAAGGGTAGAGCTGCCGCTTTCAAGGAGCGGGACTTTCGGAAGCTTATAATAAATCCTGCTATGCCCTCCAACGAACCATCAAACAGGCAAAGCGTCAATACAGGACTAAGATCGAATCGTAATACACCGGCTCCGACGCTTGTCGGATGTGGCAGGGCTTGCAAACCATTACAGACRACAAAGGGAAAGCACAGRCGAGAGCTGCTCAGTGACTCGAGCCTACCAGACGAGCTAAACTACTTCTATGCTCGCTTCGAAGCTAGCAACACTGAAACATGCATGAGCGCTTAAGCTGTTCCGGACGACTGTGTGATCACGCTCTCCGCAGCCGATGTGAGTAAGACCTTTAAACAGGTTAACATTCAGAAGGCCTCCGGGCCAGACGGTTTACCAGGACGTGTACTCCGAGCATTGCGCTGACCAACTTCACTGACATTTTCAACCTTTCTCTGTCTGAGCCTGTATTACAAACATGTTTCAAGCAGACCACCATAGTCCCTGTGCCCAAGAACACTAAGGTAACCTGCCTAAATTACTACCGYCCCGTAGCACTCACGTCTGTAGCCATGAAGTGCTTTGAAAGGCTGGCCGTGGCTCACATCAACACCATTATCCCAGAAACCCTAGACCCACTCCAATTTGCATACCACCCCAACAGATCCACAGATAATGCCATCTCTATTGCACCCCACACTGCCCTTTCCCACCTGGATAAAAGGAACACCTATGTGAGAATGCTATTCATTGACTACAGCTCAATGTTCAACACCATAGTGCCCTCAAAGCTCATCACTAAGCTAAGGACACTGGGACTAAACACCTRCCTCTGCAACTGACTCCTGGACTTCCTGACGGGCCACCRCCAGGTGGTAAGGGTAGGTAACAACACATCCAACACGGGGGCCCCTCAGMGGTGCGTGCTCAGTCCCCTCCTGTACTCCCTGTTCAGTCATGACTGCACGGCCAGGCACGACTCCAACAACATTAAGTATGCCGATGACTCAACAGTGGTAGGCCTGGTCACCGACAACGATGAGACGGCCTATAGGGAGGAGGTCAGAGACCTGACCGTGTGGTGCCAGGACAACAACCTCTCCCTCAACGTGATCAAGACAAAGGAGATGATTGTGGACTACAGGAAATGCATGACCGAGCACTCCCCTGTTCTCATCGACGGGGCTGTGGTGGAGCAGGTTGAGAGCTTCCAAGTTCCTTGGAGTCCACATCACTAAAAAACTAACATGGTCCAAGCACACCAAGACATTTGTGAAGAGGGCACGACAAAACCTATTTCCCCTCAGGAGGCTGAAAAGTGTCCTCAGATCCTCAAAAATTTCTACAGCTGCACCATCGAGAGCATCCTGACTGGTTGCATCACTGCTTGGTATGGCAACTGCTTGGCCTCCGACCGCAAGGCACTACAGAGGGTTGTGTGTACGGCCCAGTACGTCACTGGGGCCAAGCMTCCTGTCATCCAGGACCTCTATACGCAGGCAGTGTCAGAGGAAGGCCCTAAAAATTGTCAAGGACTCCAGCCACCCTAGTCATAGACTGTTCTCTCTGCTACCGCACGGCAAGCAGTACCGGAGCGCCAAGTCTAGGTCCAAGAGGCTTCTAAACAGCTTCTACCCCCAAGCCATAAGATTCCTGAACCTCTAATCAAATGGCTACCCAGTCTATTTGTATGGCCCCCTCCCCCCCCCCCTCTTTTATGCTCCTGCTGCTCTGTTATCTATGTATAGTCACCTTAATAATTCTACCTAACATGTACATCTTACCTCGACTAACCGGTCCCCCCCCCCCCCCCCCCCCCGCACATTGACTCTGTACCGGTACCCCCTGTATATAGCCTCGCAATTGTTATTTTACTGCTGCTCTTTAATTATTTGTTACTTCTATTTCGGTAGATTAGATTTTTTTAACTGCACTGTTGGTTAAGGGCTTGTAAGTAAGCATTAATACCTGTTGTATTCTCCCTGCATGTGACAAATAAAATTTGATTTGTGCCAGACTACACTCAATTGTAGGACCTACTGAAGAGATGAGTCTTCAGTAAAGACTTAAAGGTTGAGCCAGAGTCTGCGTCTCTCACATGGATACAATGGTCTCCCGACCATTCCATAAAAATGTGGATCTATAGGAGAAAGCCCTGCCTCCAGCTGTTTTGCTTAGAAATTCTAGGGACAATACAATATAGACAGACACCGTGCTACTGGTACTGTATGCTAATTACTGAGGCAGATTTGACATAATCCTATGCTGGTTTAGTCATTATCTAGCTGAGGATATGACAGTCGAATGTTCTCTTTCTCTTCTTTCTGCCTAGTGAGCACAGCCCCTGCGCCCAAACCAGTAAGTCTCTGTTTTTCTGCGTTATTTATAAAAGCATGATGTTTTTATTGAGTGTGGTTGCTGCTACCAGGTAATGCATGGGAGTGGGTGGCTCTCTGTTCACACTTATCAATGGAAAAGCAGTTTTACAAATTGTATAGTAGTCTAAGCCTTGAACTCTCTTCCCTTCTTCACTCCTCTCTTCATCCCCCTCTCCTTACCCCTCCCCTCAGACGGCGAAGATGTCAAAGAACAAGAAGAAGAAGATGAAGAAGAAACAGCGGAAGCAYGCYGAGATGTTAGAGAAGAGGATTCAGGAGATGGAGGGAGCGCCGGAGGGAGGAGAGGAGGAGGGGGAAGAGGAGACTGAAGGGACCACCACAGACTCCCCCCCGCCCACCGACACGCTACAGGACATCGCTAATGGTGTCACAGCAGGTAAACAAACACCATGGTTTTAGAGAACACAACCAGTGTGGGGAGATCAATTGGAGGCACAGAATTGCTAATCTTCATTACATKATGAGTAGTCTTATGGCATGCAAGGGGATTTGTAGATCAATAATTCTGGCAGCCCGGCTGCCATGTAGTGGATTTCAAACAATATTTGGACCAAATGTCATGGGACCAGGGTTGCTGATCAGTAGTGTGTTGACKTAGGGTTATGTGACTGACTGTCCTYTCACTTACCCTCTGTCCCCTAGACCCAGCTCCAGATKAAATGGAGGAGGAGAGCAGGATGGAGGTGAACTGCAATGGCCATGCCCTCTCGGAGAGCCATGTGGTACAGAGGACCAACGAAGAAGAAGAGGACCAACAGAACGCCAACAAACTTGACGCCGTAGCCCCCGACAATGTCAGTACCCAGGGACGGGACTCGCCAGCCAACGCAGTTTACCCAGAATGCAATGGCAGAGGGCCCGGTGACCCTGGAACACACGATAAAGAAGGAAGAGGGAGAGGAAAGGAGGGCGAGACAGAGGAGTGTAAACGACCAGAGAAGGATGACGAGGAGAGAAAAGACGAGGAGATGGAGACGGATGAGGTGCCTGGAAGAGAGGATGAAGAGGAGGGCGAGAGGAATGGTTAGTGGAGGGGCTGCGCACTTCATCAGGAGGGGAAACATTATAGAATATTTGGATAGAATAAAGATCACGGAGTTCAGACATGTCTCTTTGAAATGTAGATTCAAGTATCATTTCGGCTCTATTCCTCATTTCTAGTCGCAATGTTCTGAACGGTTCACCTCACTGAAGACACTCGCGTTGATGGCGTAATGTCTCTCTTTCTCTACTCCTTCTGTCATCTTTCTGGGGGCTCCTTATAATATCACCACCTCAGTACTTCTCTTTCGGTCTTTTCCGTCGTCTTTCTCTTCCAGTTGACTCGGCAGAACTGACTTCAGCATCACACAACGCTCACATTATAGATAATTATTGTTTTGTTCCTCTCCTTTTTCTCTCTCCACTTTCAACCCTCTTCTCTCTTTTTAGATAAAGTAGCAGCAGGTAGTCTGTTGGTCAACCCTCTGGAKCCTCTCAATGCAGACAAGATCCAGATCAAAATCGCTGACCTGGGGAACGCCTGCTGGGTGGTGAGTATAGTACAGCCATTTTTTAATTTTTAAAAATCTTATTTGGGCCCCAATCATCCTTCCTCGCTCGCTAGCTTGATCGTTAATCAGGACCGGATGRTGTGGAAGACCCACTTCTCATCCCGTCGACTCGAAATGACCAGATTATTAAATACATATGACCAGATATGCGACAGACGGCAAAGGGTTTTTACTACAGTCTATGTTAGATARTGCTGCACTGTCGGAACTAGAAGCACAAMCATTTRGCTAAARTCGGAATAACCTCTGCTAACCATGTGTATGTGACCAATAAAATGTGATTTGATTTGACTTAAAGGCTTACACCAATACGAGTCATGTCAGATCAGTGATGCCTTCTCTTTCTCTCTCCATCTATCCCACTCTCTTTCTCCCTCTCTATTTCTTTCTCTCTCTCTCTACCCCCCCTCTATCCCTCTCTCCATCCCTCCTCCTCTCCTCCTCAGCACAAGCACTTTACAGATGACATCCAAACTCGTCAGTACCGTTCTCTGGAGGTGTTGATGGGAGCCGGCTACGGGACGCCTGCTGATATCTGGAGCACTGCCGCAATGGTGGGTAGAGATAGGATAGAGGACATACACACACACACACCCCGACACACACTCCTCACGCTTGTCAGATCAACCCAAAACGTGGCCTCGCCTCCGTGTTCCTGTCAGTAGGGACACGCAAAGGAACGTCTCTGCACTTACCAACTACCACAGGTCAGGTCTGGCTGTATGTTGACTTGGTCATGTAAAGAAAAAATGTGGGTTACAACTCACAKGTACAACCACGTTTAATAAATAGTTTAGTTTCCCAAGGAGGTCCCGCAAGAATGTGAAACAACTTAGTCAGTGTATAACTAGCCTCAGAAAATCTTGCGCTAACTAGCCCAGCAGACAGTGCTCTGATATGTATTTGTATTAAGCTGCGGGGCTTACTAGTCATCAGTCTGTCTCCCTGTCTGGTACAACTCTGCATTTGAGCCTTTTCACACGTACCAACAAACAGGTGTGCTCATTCTACAGTGGTCCCTGGAGCGTACGCTCAAACCGGTTGGATTAGAACGCTTACTTGGAACGTCCAGTTTCGATTGATGCAACAGTCAGCGTTTGAGCTGGCCACGCTGTCCTTACTGTGTTCTGTAAGGGACCACTGTAGAATGAGCACACCCGTTTGTTGGTACGTGTGAAAAGGTACAAATGCAGAGTCCGTTCTGTGAAACCAAATTGAGATGGTTTGGGATGAGTTAGACCGCAGCGTGAAGGAAAGGCAGCCAACAAGTGCTCAGCATATGTGGGAACTCCTTCAAGACTGTTGGAAAATAAATCCAGGTGACTACCTCATGAAGCTGGTTGAGAGAATGCCAAGAGTGTGCAAAGCTGTCAAGGCAAAGGGTGGCTACATTCAAGAATCTCAAACATATTTTGATTTAACACTTTTTTTGGTTACTACATGATTCCATATGTGTTATTTCATAGTTTTGATGCCTTCACTATTATTCTACAATGTAGAAAAMAGTAAAAAATAAAGAAAAACCATTGAATGATTAGTTGTGTCCAAACGTTTATCTGGTACTGTATATGTGACTGTCCCTTCTAGGCTTTTGAGCTGGCTACAGGAGACTACCTGTTTGAGCCTCACTCTGGGGAAGACTACTCTAGAGATGAAGGTATGTTCCCCTCCCTGTAAAGGCACAAGATTGTGCCTTTTTATAGTATCTCAAATATTTTAGACCTCAAGACACACTCACTCACATCCTGTTGTGTAGATCCTGCTGCTGTGTCTGTGAGGATTCTGCAGACCTTCATCACAACTGAGATTGGCACCGTCTAATTTGTTTGTCCTCTTCCTCTCTTGTGTAGATCACATAGCGTTGATCATTGAGTTGTTGGGTAAAGTTCCTAAGAAGCTGATCCTGGCCGGAAAATACTCCAAGGAGTTCTTCACCAAGAAAGGTAAAGAAGCACCACGCTAGAGTGTTATACTACAAACCAGGATCAGTAAGTTAGCCAGCAACCTTTTTTTAGAAAGGTATGCTTGAAATGGGAATGGTCAAATTAACTCAACAAAGAAAAACCATATCGGAGTTTAGCTTTGTTAATGAATGACAAAATCAATAGTTATTTCTGGTTGTTTATCAAAGTTAGCCGGCTAACGCATTGATTCTGCCTTGTAGTTTATCCCTCTGCTGTGTGTGTTTTCATAGTTATCATAGTTTGTGTGCACGTTCGTGTGCGTGCCATAGCAGGTTTAACCTGTTCACYCGTACCAACAAACGGGTGTGATCCTTCGACAGTGGTCCCTGCAGCGTACGCTCAAACCCGGGGTGATTGGAAAGCTTATTTAGAACGTCCAGTTGCTATTGACGCAACAGTCAGCGTTTTAAGCTAGCCACACTCAAACGTTTTCTCAAACATTTTGCACAAACAAAGTCCTTGCAAAATGATYTCCTGAATGTGAAGTTTTATTTTTGGATGCAATGTTCAGACATTCACAGAAGTAGAGACCTCATACACAGTCATCCAAATCGGAAAATGTCGGCTACATTAGTCCTAGCGCTAACTGACGTAATCCAAGCGGTCATATTTAGATAACTCTCGGCTGTCAGAAAACACTATGAATTAGCTAATAGCAATTACTATTTATATTTCATCACGGGTGAGCTGATCATTGATCTAAATATTTGAGTAAAACACTTTCTAGAAATCGAATGTAATCCGAAGATGGGTAGTTTGTGCGCGCCGCCATGTTTTGTTATTTTCGCGTCAACCAAAGAGGAGACAAGATGAGTTGGTCCGTTTGCAGTAGGCATGTTGAAGGGGGTGTGTTGTCAACGATCATTCACTTCCGGAATTTTACCTTTTCACCTCATTATAACATCTTTGMTCTGACAGACGTTAACGTGACACCCAGAATGCATTGTATAATGTCAACAAACATGGCGCCACACATAGCTGGCAAATAGTTTAGCATTAGGTCATTAAAATCAGTACAACCTTCCAAAAAGTATTTTACACYCATCATCCATTACAATATATGCAATAATCYGAATGCATTATTTMTCACCAGTACTTGAAAACGCAAGTAAAACTGTYAATACATTGTTTCATACATACATGCTACACTAGAAACGCCAACACGATATACAGAAAAAAAGGCAATTACTTTGWTAGGAACGCACACATATCCAAAGTCTGAATGTGCCAYTTCGTGCAAGACTGCGCAAATGTCTGCATASTGATCTGCGGAAACATTGGTGAAGTGCTTGGGCTCTCCTCGAGGAGAGAAGTTTGTCCGGCTCAGTAAAGCCTCAAACATAAATTGTCCGCAATGCTGAAATGGGCGATGTGAATTAATGAGGAGGCGGAACACACCTAAATTCGGACTGTTAGAAAATCCAACTTGTTAGAAAATAATTTGAAATTGACAAGTTGAAACATAGCCTATAGATAATGAGCAGCACGCGTTAACTGTCTTGTTGCGTAACAATCACATTTTGGAATAGTGAGTGCATTCTGACATTACGTGCATAAAACAACTCACGCTGGGGGCGACCMTTGGAGATATTTGTTACTTACGTGTGAAAAGGTTACAGTCGAGCCTTGTCTAAAAGTGTGCGTGTTTTTTTCACATGTAAACTAAACTGTCTTGGGAATGTGTGTGTGTAGTTAACTTTCTCCCTCCCTCCCTCCCTCCCTCCCTCCCTAGGTGACCTGAGGCACATTACCAAGCTGAAGCCGTGGGGTCTGTTGGAGGTGCTGGTGGAGAAGTATGAGTGGTCTAAAGAGGAGGCAGCTACCTTTGCTAGCTTCCTTTTCCCAATGTTGGACCTGGTACCAGAGAAGAGAGCTACGGCTGCAGAGTGCCTCCGACACGCATGGATCGCCCCCTAGAGGAGCCACAGCGCTACCACAGCCAACAAGCAGCTCATACAGTACACATACATACATACATACATACATACATACATACATACATACATACATACATACATACATACATACATGAACATATGTACATATACACACACACAAACATACATACATACTCACGTACTCACAAGCATTCACACACACACACACATATAAATACACACTAAGAGGAAGCCGTTGCCAGCACCATGCCTGCATTGCCTCCCTAGTGGCTCAACACACGCACAAACCACACTAGACTGGCTACTGAAGCCCTACTGGTGGCCTTCATAGAAAACACTGGTTCCKGATAAATAAACACAAGGACGCCCGATCCAGCAGCACTATATCTATTTATGTCTCTCTCTTTTACTTTGTTTCTTTTTGGTACTGACTGGATAGGACTTGAGTATCTGATCACTTTTTCTTTATTTACTCGTGTTTTTCTCTGTGCCAATGATGACACCTCTCACAAGTTTCATTCGGAGTTTTTCTTTTTTGTTTTTGTTTCTATGTTTGACAGACGTGCATGTTCAGAGTTAAGATCAGACCTCCAGTGGACAACTTCAAGACCAATCCAATCATATCTACAAAACACCCACTGTACCACTATACTAGCACATCCAAATGGTTGTTATTTTATATACAGTATTGATAGTTAGTTTGAGTCTTTTCCTTCAATAACAAAGCATATTTACAATGTGTGTAGGATTGTGGGGAAGAGTAGCTACCTAGAAAGTAATGAAAAGATTCTAAGGATTCTCCATGAAGTATTCTGGAACTGACTGAATGCAATGGAACTTGTTCTGTCTCTCTTCTATGACATCATCCCTGTCCTATCCCTCCTTGTCTCATTCCAAGCAGCCGTTTTGGAATGGCACTTACCACAGTGTGGAGATAGTACCATCGTACTCTGTCCCGCGTTTCATTTACTACCTTCTGTCACCCGCATTGATCCACAGACCATGACTAGACCTATGCTACTGAATAACCATGTTTCAAATTAGCCAGCAGATTCCGACCTTACCGTTACGCTTGTTTACACTAAGCTGCACTGGGGTCGGAATGCAATCATGGTTAGATTTAGACAGTGCGGAGCCGGCGCGGTGTCTAAAACGTTCCTCAATGCAGCGATGGGATGTGCCACTGTGCCCCAAATTGTACTTCAATTCAAACTGCCCTTTTTCCTCCTCATCCGAGCTAGCAGTAGACACAGCAGCCATTATGGAATGGCACGTCGCGTTGAACAACAAAGACGCTGATTGGCTGACACTGCCATTCCAAAATGGTGGCGGTGGCTACTGCTCCCTAGTATGAGGATGAAAGGGCATTTTTCTAGTAGAACTAGCAGTATTTCAATCTTCTTGATGTATCAGTTTGGATATAGGTACACTTTTCAGTACCGCGTTACATCCAAGGATGTATATAAAACCTGGATTGCTGATGCTATGTATTGGCCAATGGGTGGCTTTGAAGCAACCGGTCGACCATATTGGCACTCCCTAGAAGAGGCAGTCCTTCATAGGAATGAATGGAATTCCAATTAAATTAAAGGACAAAATGACCTGTATTTAAATATTTTTGTAGTGGGGACAGTATGCATTAAGGTGTCTAACAGAGTAAACTTGGTAAAAAGTAGACATTAATAAATGCATTTTTATAGCTTCCAAAATATTTTTTACAGTGGTGAAGGAGTGCCAAGATGACGGTGCGGTGGCTTCAAAACAGTGGCCCCTGTAAGTCATCTAGTGTGTGTGTGTGTGTGTGTATATATATATATCATTGGGCACATCCCATCCCTGCATTGAGAAGTTTTCCAGCCCATATCTCGCTGTGGCTCTGTGGTGTCTTAATCTAACCATGATTGTGTTCTGACCCCAGTGCAGCTCAGTGTAAACAAGCGTAACATAGGGTCCGAATCTGCGGGCTAGTTTCATACCTCTCCTGTGGTGTTTAAGGTTTGCCTCTGAGAAAATAATGCTTATTTTTATGCTAGATGATGTGATACAAGATCGTGAGAATTTTCCCGTTTCAGAAAAATTATCAGAATCAGAATAATTCTGTATTCGATTCCAGAACAGATTTAGAAAAAAACTACGCCTTATTCTTTATATAGTTGGAAGAGGGTGCCATTTTAGGCGCACACCATATCTGAACCCCTATCTTGTACATATCTGTACCAAAGAGTTGGCCTTGTCTCTCTGAACTTCTGTTTGGAGCTTCTGTTTGAACTGTGTATATTATGAAGGAGAGGAAGCTCTGCCTGTGTCCCAAATGGCACCCTATTACGTATTTAGTGCCCTATTTATGACTAGAGCCCATTTAGGTTCTGGTCAAAAGTAATGCACTATTTAGGGAATAGGGTGCCTTTTGGGACACACACACTGCTAAGGTGCGAATGTTTGAATGAGTTATGAGGTTGATTGATGCCTTGAGACGCATTTGCTAGTTTTTTTTGCTGCGTTTTTAAAGCTTATTTTCATACTGACGTTGCCCCCCTTGCAGTGTAGGACTGTTTTAAATGCATCAAAGAGAGAAATGTATAACCGCGGATTGTAATAAAGAATGATGATGCTATTATAATGCTTTGAAGGGTGCCCAGCCCCCCCCCCGATCCCATTGGTTGCTCTTTTTCTACAAGCCCCTCCCCTCCCTCGTTCTCAATGCGCTCTTTCCCTGACCTCTCCTTGCCCTTCTTCCTCCCACTCTCCTGACCTCCCTCTCTGCATTTGATTGTTCACTGCTAAACTAAGCATTTTCTGTAGTTGAATAAACATTTAGATTTTGAAAATGGCTGACTTGTACTTGTTAGGAGGCTGTGCAGTATATTCTATATTCCAGTAAAGCAAGGTCGGTATATTAATATGGAACATTTATTATCACTTATCAGTGTTCTACCAGGTGCATGTATTATTGTAAAGTGATGCACTAAAGTGGAGTTGATATTGCCTTTTAACTAGCTGGGCTTTTTTCCCACAACACCACCACCTCACAGGTCCTTCTGTCATGTTGTATGTAGTACGTCTGTCTTCTGTGGTTGATAATGAGCTCAGGCTTCCTCTGAAACAGAGAGAGAAAGAGGTAAGACTCTTGTTTGTACTATGGGAGCATTATTTTCCGACAGATGGCGTCACTCCTACTTATCCAAACTAAATGCATGCTCTTCAACCGGTCGCTGCCCGCAKCCGCCCGCCCGTCTAGCATCACTACTCTGGACGACGGTTCTGACTTAGAATATGTGGACAACTACAAATACCTAGGTGTCTGGTCCGACTAAACTCTCCRTCCAGACGCACATTAAGCATCTCCAATCCTAAATGAAATCTAGAATCGGCTTCCTGTTTCGCAACAAAGCCTCATTCACTCATGCTGCCAAACACCCTCGTAAAACTGACTATCCTACCGATCCTTGACTTCGGCAATGTCATTTACAAGATAGCCTCCAACATTCTACTCAGCAAATTGGAGATAGTCTATCACAGTGCCATCCGTTTTGTCACCAACGCCCCATATACTACCCACCACTGCAACCTGTATGCTCTCATTGGCTGGCCCTCGCTTCATTTGTTGTCAAACCCACTGGCTCCAGGTCATTTATAAGTCTTTGCTAGGTAAAGCCCCTCCTTATCACAGTTCACCATAGCAACACGTAGCACGTGCTCCAGCAGGTATATTTCACTGGTCATCCCCAAAGCCAACACCCGCTTTGGCCGCCTTTCCTTCCTGTTCTCTGAGTTTGATGACTGGAACGAATTGCAAAAATCACTGATGTCTTATCTCCCTCACTAACTTTAAGCATCAGCTGTCAGAGCAGCTTACCGATCATTGCACCTGTACACAGCCCATCTGTAAATAGCCCACCCAACAACCTCATCCCCATATTGTTATTTTTTGCTCCTTTGCACCGCAGTATCTCTACTTGCACATTCATCTTCTACACATCACTCCAGTGTTTAATTGCTAAATTGTAATTATTTCGCCACTATGGCCTATTTATTGCCTTACCTCCCTAATCTTACTACATTTGCACACACTGTACATAGATTTTTCTATTGTGTTATTGACTGTATGTTTGTTTGTCGCACTGCTTTGCTTTTTCTTGGCCAGGTCGCAGTTGTATATGAGAACTTGTTCTCAACTGGCCTACCTGGTTAAATAAAGGTGAAATTTAAAAAATWWAAAAATCCCTCAACTGACAGACGGTGCAGGCGGAATCTTCACACTATCTAATGTAAGACAATGGTCTTTTRTCATTTGGGCAAAAGTCTGTCCTCCGCCCTCTCCTCCATGACCCGGAAACCGATAAGTGGTCGAGGAGTGTGTTGAGTCGTTAGTAGGCAAATGGAAGATGGTCCTACCCTCTAGTCTCCTTTTGGCAAGGAAGCACTAGTGATTCCTATCTGTGTCCTTCGTGGAAGCGTTTTGAAATCTGCCGTACCCCCATTGAATCAGCTATTGTTTTCTTGAAGGAGAAAAGCATGCAAACATTTAAATGATATGCTACTTATCCTTATCTATAAAATGTAGTGCTGAGCGATTAACCAACGTTAGGTTTTTAAATGGCTAATTGAGGACTTTGGATTATTCATTTCATCTGGGTTTATCCTGGGAGCACATTGCAGTTTTTCTTTTACACCTGTTAAATTAGGTTACTATGGGGCAGACATGGAGAGGGAGAGAAGAGACTGAAGAATGCAGGATCGAGAGGTATAGAGGGCAGTTGCTTCGCAAGGTAATGTACACTATACAGTGCATTCGGAAAGTATTCAGACAGCTTGACTTTTTCCACATTTAMTTTTACATTACAGCCTTTTTCAACAATGGATTAAGTATTTTTTTTCTCCCCTCAATCTACACACAATACCCTATAATGATCTTGGGAGAAGGGCCATGTTCAGGAAGGTGACCAAGAACCCAATGGTCACTGACCGCTCCAGAGTAACTATCTGAAAATGGGAGAACCTTCCAGAAGAACAACCATCTCTGCAGCACTCCACAAATAAGGCCTTATAATAATAATAATAGAGTTGCCAGACGGAAGCCACTCCTCAGTAAAAGGCACATGACAGCCCGCTTGGAGTTTGCCAAATGGCACCTACATGACTGTCCATGATGAAACGAAGATTGAACTCTTTGGCCTGAATGCCAAGCGTCACATCTGGAGGAAACCTGGCACCATCCCTACGGTGAAGCATGGTGGCAGCATCATGGTGTGGGGATTTTTTTCAGCGGCAGGGACTGGGAGACTAGTCTAGATCAAGYGAAAGATGAACTGAGCAAAGTACAGAGAGATCGTTGATGAAAACCTTCTCCAGAGCGCTCAGGACCTCAGACTGGGGCGGAGGTTCACCATCCAACAGGACAACGACCCGAAGCACACAGCCAAGACGACGCAGGATTTTTTTAACCTTTAACTAGGCAAGTCAGTTTAGAACATTCTTATTTTACAATGACGGCCTACCGTGGCCAAACCCTCCCCTAACCCGGACGACGCTGGGCCAATTGTGCGCCGCCGTATGGGACTCCCGATCACGGCCGGGTTGTTATACAGCCCGGGATCGAACCATGGTCTCTAGTGAGGTCTTTAGCACTGAGATGCAGTGCCTTAGACCGCTGTGCCACTCGGGAGTTACAAGTTTCTGAATGTCCTTGAGTGGCCCAGGCAGAGCCCGGACATGAACCCGATCAAACAGCTCTGGAGAGACCTGAAAATAGCTGTGCAGAGACGCTCCCCATCCAACCTGACAGAGCTTGAGAGGATCTGCAGAGAAGAATGGGAGAAACTCCCCAAATACAGGTGTGCCAAGCTTGTAGCGTCATACCCAAGAAGATTCGAGGCTGTAATCGCTGCCAAAGGTGCTTCAACAGTGTACTGAGTAAAGGGTCTGAATACTTATGTGATATTTCATAATGTTTTTTATTTTTGTATACATTTGCAAACATTTCTTATAAACCTGTTTTTGCTCTGTCATTATGGGGTACCATGTGTAGATTGAGGGGGAAAAACTATAATCAATTTTAGAATAAGGCTGTAATGTGTGTAATATGTGGAAAAAGTCAAGGGTCTGAATACTTTCCCGAATGCACTGTATATACAAAAGTATGTGGACACCCTTTCAAATTAGTGGATTTGGCCATTTCAGCCACACCCATTGCTGACATGCGTATACAGCCATGCAATCTCCAGAGACAAACATTGGCAGTAGAATGGCCTTACTGAAGAGCTCAGTGACTTTCAACGTGGCACCGTCCTAGGATGCCACCTTTCCAACAAGTCAGTTTGTAAAATGTCTGCKCTGCTAGAGCTGCCCCGTTCAACTGTAAGTGCTGTTATTGTGAAGTAGAAACGTCTAGGAGCAACAACGGCTCAGCCGTAAAGTGGTAGGCCACACAAGCTCACAAAACTGCCTCTGGAAGCAACTGTCAGKAGAACTGTTCGTCGGGAGCGTCATGAAATGGGATTCTGTGCTTCCAACTTTGTGGCAAAAGTTTGGGGAAGGCCCTTTCCTTTTTCAGCATGACAATGCCCCGTGCACAAAGCGAGGTCCATACAGAAATGGTTTGTCGAGATCGGTGTGGAAGAACTTGACTGGCCTGCACAGAGCCCTGACCTCAACCCCATCAAACACCTTTGGGATGATTTGGAACGCTGACTGCGAGCCAGGCCTAATCGCCCAACATCAGTGCCCGACCTCACTAATGCTCGAGGCTGAATAGAAGCAAGTCCCCACAGCAATGTTCCAACATCTAGTGGGAAGCCTTTACAGAAGAGAAGACGCTGTTATAGRAGCAAAGGGGGTACCAACTACATATTAATGCCCATGATTTTGGAATMATGTGTTTGACGAGCAGGTGTCCACATACTTTTGGTCATGTAGTGTAACARGACCAGTAAGCCTTATTTACTTTGAAGAACTACTAAAATAGTMWTTTAYGCAGKAGCTCTAGAGATTAAATGATGACATGGAATTAAATAATAGTAATCAAACAAAATATAATATGCACAACTGAAATATTTGACTGAATTTAAGTAATGTGAATAAATTATTGTTAATAAGTGATAAGRAGTAATGGGCAGGTACTACCATCATGGGKCTTGTATTAATTGTTGTATTCTGTGTTACAGCATTCAACCCATATAATGCATAGTGCATTTAAAGATGCCGAAATCGCTCTGCCATTTCCTGGTTGCTAAAATTRTAATATTTCMGTTTGCTACAAAACCAGGAAGTATAGTGTAGAGAATCATTGTYCTATRTAAACTGCTGTGAAATATATTGTCCGTAACCAAAAATATTGTATTTTCAGCTGTTTGAAGTTGGTGTACAAAACCGAAAGTAAAATATGCAAAAATGGAACTTAAGAACGGGAATTCTAGAAATGGTGCACGTAGAACAGATCTACCGCTTCTTAGACTTGCATTCAATGAGATTAACAAATCTATACCTCATGTTTCTTTGTGAATTTGGTCAGTTAGCKCAAAAAGTTACATACTGCAGGTTTAATGTTTAAGAAAATAACCGAAATCGAAAACCGTGGTGATAATTTTTTTAAATAATCGAACCACAATAACCTCTAAAAACACATTGCTCAGTACCAGGCACATGCTCAGAGAGGGCTCCACCTGTGGAGAGCAAATGCCCCTTTACCCTTCCAATCTCCTTTTCGGTGGTGGTATAATTTCCCCCCTAAAAATATATTTTTTATAAATGTTTTGTAGTTCTGAACCCACTGCCCTGCAAGTCATTAAATTTCCCTCTGCTTCAGAACCATAAAGTTGCACYTCTTGATTGTTAATCAATGACCAGTCATTGGTGTGCAAAGGCGGCCACAATAACCTCAATAACCTCCACAAAAGTGCTTTCCTCTCCATCTTAAATAAGCATGCCCCATTCCAAAAATMTWGAACTAAGAACAGATATAGCCCTTGGTTCACCCCAGACTTGACTGCCCTTGACCAGCACAAAAACATCCTGTGGCGTTCTGCATTAGCATTGAATAGCCCCCGRGARATGCAACTTTTCAGGGAAGTCAGGAACCAATATACTCAGTCAGTTTGAAAAAYCMYSCCTTAGCTTTCCTAACAGAAATTTGCTTCCTGTAGCACTAGTTCCAAAACGTTTTGGGACACTGTAAAGTCCATGGAGAATAAGAGCACCTCCTCCCAGCTGAGGATAGGAAACGCRGTCACCACAGATAAATATARGATAATCGATCATTTCAATAAGCATTTTTCCACGGCTGGSCATGCTTTCCACCTGGCTACCCGTACCCCGGCCAACATCTCAGCACCCTCTCTAGCAACTTGCTGTTAGCTTGTACGATTCTCTCCAATCTCATTCGTCCTCTCCCATCAACGAGCTGTTTTCACCCACAGGACTGCTGCCGACTGGGTGTTTTTTTTGTTTGTCGCACCAAGACACCGTCTTGCGTGAAAATCTGGGAGGGCGGCCATTTCTGAGATACTGGATCCGGCACACCTGGCACCAACGATGATACAATGCTAAAAGTCACTTAGGTCACTCATTTTGCCCATTCTAACATTCAATCGAACAGTAATTGGATGCCCGTTTGCCTGCTTTATATAGCAATTCACGGCTACGTGACTCACTYGCTGTAGGAGCAATCCATTTTCGTGAACRAGGTGGTGTACCTAATAAACTGGCCGGTGAGTGTATATCCCTAGTTATATTATTATATTATATAGTTATATCCCTAGTGTATATCCATGAATGACTTTCAACTCCAAATGCAGGTGTAAAACAGTTTATTTCTGTAACTGATCTTGCGCTTTGAAAATGCGTCGCCGTTCATCAGGGTTGGGTAGGTTACTTTCTAAATATCAGTAGTTAGTTACTGTGCAAAATGTGTAGACTTCCCAAATCAAATTTTATTGGCCACATACACGTGTTCAGCAGATATTGCAGGTGTAGCAAAATACTTGTGTTTCTATCTCCGACAGTGCAGTAATATCTAACAATTTCACAACATGTTCCCAATACACACATCTAAGTAAAGGAATGGAATTAAGAATATATAAATATATGGACGAGCAATGTCACAGCAGCATAGACTAAGATACAGTAGAATATAATACAGTATATACATATGAGATGAGTAATGCAAAATATTTAAACATTATTAAAGTGACTAGTGTGCCATTTATTAAAGTGGCCAGTGATTTGAAGTCTATGTATGTAGGCAGCAGTCTCTCTGTGCTAGTGATGGCTGTTTAGCAGTCTGATGGCCTTGAGATAGAAGCTGTTTTTCAATCTCTCTGTCCCAGCTTTGATGCACCTGTACTGACCTCGCCTTCTGGATGGTAGTGGGATGAACAGGCAGTGGCTTGGGTGGTTGTTGTCCTTGATGATATTTTTGGCCTTCGGGTGACATCGGGTGCTGTCGGTGTCCTGGAGGGTAGGTAGTTTGCCCCCGGTGATGCATTGTGCAGACCGCACCACCCTCTGGAGAGCCCTGCGGTGGTGGGGGGTGCACTTGCCGTACCAGGTGGTGATACAGCCCAACAGGAAGCTCTCAATCTGTAAAAGTTTGTGAGGGTTTTAGGTGTCAAGCCAAATTTCTTCAGCCTCCTGAGGTTGAAGAGGTGCTGTTGCGCTTTCATCACCACAGTGTCTGTGTGGGTAGACCATTTCAGTTTGTCAGTGATGTGTACATCGAGGAACTTAAAGCTTTCCACCTTCTCCACTGCGGTCCCGTGGAGTGGGGGTGCTCCCTCTGCTGTTTCCTGAAGTCCACGATCCTCTGTTTTGTTGACGTTGAGTGAGAGGTTATTTTCCTGGCACCACACTCCCAGTGCTACGGGGCAATAGTAATTTTGTTCATTTACCTTTGCTTTCTTGGGTACAGGAACAATGGTGGCCATCTTGAAGCATGTGGGGACAGCTGACTGGGATAGGGAGATATTGAATATGCCAGCTGGTCTGCGCATGTTCTGAGGACGCGACGTGGCTGGTTTTCCTTTTGTAGTCTGGTCACACACATTTCCTAGGTGGCACACTGAATTGTGGGAATTTACCTGTAAACAACGGTTGTGAACAGTTTGAAGTTGCATGCGTTGCGACCTTTTGCCACCTAGGAAATTTGTGTGACCGGTCCTTCTCAAATAGTACACCATCATTTACACACACACAGAGAAGTCAGCTCAGACAGATCCAGCTCAGAGCCATCAGCAGCATATTTMAATTTAGAATGGAAAATTAATGTTTATTCAGCTAATGTTTAGTGCATCGAATCGTAATCCAACCAAATCGTTTCCAYATTTTGAGAGGATTACTGCATCGCCAAAGAGGGAGGTAAAAATAAGCTCACTAAACTTCCAATCGGTCAAAACCATTTGATTTTGAGACGGGTGAAATCCATTGGCTATGTCATATCTCATTTGTAAATTATAAATATTCATACATTTCTAGCGCAAACAGTTAATCTGCAAAAAATGATAAATTAATTAGTGGGTGAGAACCAAAGTGTACGCTACCTCCAAAGCTACACTACCTCCCCCTTAATCTGATAGTGGGGTGGCAGATGCCTAGTCTCCCTTATGGCTCAGATCAGGTGCCTACATAGTAGACATACATCATTTGCACACACACACCTTAAAGTACATAATTTACGCACACCCACCACCCTACAGTACATCATTTACACACACACACCCTACAGTACATCATTTACACAAACACACCTTACAGTACATCATTTACACAAACACACCTTACAGTACATCATTTATACACACACACACACACACCTTACAGTACATAATTTATACACACACACACACACACCTACCTTACAGTACATCATTTATACACACACAAGTCAGCTCAGACAGATCCAGCTCATGATATCTATCAGCACCAGATTTTAATTTAGAATGTGTTTAAACAACAAATGTTAGTGCATCGCATTGAACCGAATCGCACCAACTCATTTCAAACTAAAACGTATCGCCCTGTATCGCATCGGAGCCCATGTATCTAGATACGTATCGAATCGTCTTGAAAGGCAAAATATGCACATCCGTGGTTGTTACAGTTGTTAATACATACTGGTATAAGGGGTTATTTAAGTCACACCGAGACCAATGTCTCTTTCACATATTAGCCCTGTATACACATCAACATTCACATCAATACACAAAAAAGAAAAACACAATCATAGAAAACAACACATTCTTCAGTCAAATGGTCCTCAAATCAGCCCTCTGCATTTCCCTAGAGGCACCAATTCATCCATTTTTAGACAGCTTTGGAGATCATTCCACAAGTAAGGTGCAAAAAAACCTAAAAGCAGATATACCTAACTCAGTAGAGATGGAAGGGATGTCCAGAGTTCGCCATCCCTTAGACCAGGTCTGTTATCTCGGAAGTCTAAGTTAACAACGAAGGAAGGTACGGCTGAAGTTTATGCAGGYGGGCTTTAAAAAGCAAGAAAAAGTGCAATGCATAAATCTACGAGCCTTCAAAGAGGGCCAGCCTACTTTCTGATACAGAATGCAGTGATGCGTACTGAACCTGTTGCCCATAATAAAGTSTAGTGCGCTGTGATTAACAGCGTCCAATGGCTTCAACACAATGACCGCTTCACTCATATCGACAATATCGTCGTAGTCTTTAACTGGTATGGATGTCGACTGAATAATTTGTTTTTGGCTATTTAATGAAAGGTATTACCTATTCCTATAAAAGATACCCAGATATTTCGAAGTAAAGTATTACAAAATGGTGACATTTTTAATGTACTTATTTTATATTACGCTGAAGAAAGGACGTGACTAAGAGTTTCATAATATTCCTTAGAGAGGAAAGTTTCCTTAGAGAGGAAAGTTGTGGTTAAGTGGGTTGGGATGTTTGAAACTTCCTAATGAGATCTTAAAGGGCAGCGATGAACCATAACAGTAATTGCTGTATTACATCGTGGCTAAACACTGTGTTGGTTACACTAGATTTCCTCTGCGTTTCTAAACGGTACATGCAAGACCTGTAAAGTGGTGTCACAACACCACTTATTGAAGATCTACACAAGTTCTCTGCTCTCCCAATTAATTCCTCTCACTAACTGAAGAATAGTGTTTATATGTGTGTGTGTCTATTGTGTTTCGAGAGGTTGCTTTGCCTAAATGTATTTTTAATAATGGTGCGRTTTGAAATGGTCTCAGTTTCTCATTATGCCCTCTGTGATATGATATAAACTCTCTGGGTGARCTGATTCCAGCACTAAGGATTTGGATGAGGACAAGGACAACAGTCGGAGACTAATGTTTGAGGAACATTCTTTGGAGGAACGCCTTGTCTTGGAGGGAACAGTCTGCTCACACACATCAACACCAGTGCTAGAAATGATGTTATAGACTTCATCTTTTCTCTCTCTCTTTTTTGTCTCTCTCTCCACCACTGTTTTGATTTCCATTTTTTTTTAATAGGACGTCTGGAGATGGACGAGTTGAGGTAACATTTTATAATTCRATAATTCAACTTTTCCATGTACCTCCATCCCACTCCCCTACCTCTCACCCCTTTCCTCTTCTCCCTCAATACCTTTGTCTTTTTCTTTCCCGTCCACCTGAAAGTTGTCAGGCAGTAGTTGGTCCTGTCTGTTTCCCAGGGAGAAAGCTAGGAAGGAGAGGATGAGGGAGTCCATGATGCTGATGATWGCCAGGATGTAGGCCCAGCGCACCGTGCAGTTACCCAAGGTGTACTTATCTGTTCTCTGTCCACACATCCTCTTCACCTCCTCACTGTCCCAGCCGTCAGGGTAGATCATACAGCCTATCACCATGCAAGTGGCTASGAAGGGGGTGGGAAAGAGAGAAAGTGATGGACCAGTTAAAAAGCTAATTGTAGTACAGGTGACTCTGGAGGGAGTGGGAGCAAGACAGATGGACAGACCAACAATCAGTTAGGTAGATGAACAGAGAGACAGATGGACAAGACCAAGACCCACACAGCAATGAAAGTTACGGCAGTAGTTGCTTGGCAACTCCAGTCTTGAGTTAGATAAACTTCATCCATAATTCACCCCTAAGCTCAGTCATCTCATCTCACCTCGGCACACTAAGCTACATGTGATGGGATCACATTACCTGTCCTGAAACATTACACACTCACTTTCTAACCTGGCACATACAAACTCACTTTCTATTCTCTGAGCATATCCTCTCTCCCTTTTTAAATTCAGACTCAGCTTCCCGAGTTACATTTGGCAACAGTTTGCCTTGCTCTCTTAAAACTTGCTCATGGTCCTGGAGAGTTTATGGGTATGTTTTGTTCTGGCCCAGCATTAACTTATTTAATTAGTTGAATCAATGTGCCAGTGTTGGGCTAGAACAAAAGCCTGCACCACATAGCTATCCAGGACCAAAGTTGGTGACACTGGATTTCCTCTTCCCTCTAGGCAGCTGTCCTTGGTGCTGAACTACTCAGTTTAACTAATTTTGTTCATTTCCCGGGAGGTGTTCACTCAGTGATGTTGCAGCCTGCTTTTCAGAAGTAGATGAAAGACAGTTTTCACCACAAGCACAAATAGACTGACTGCGTTGCCATGGGGAAAAGCCTCAGTGTCGCATTACTCGCAGGTGTGGGATTGGTGGAGGAGGAAGAAGAAAAGGAAGAGAAGGACTACTACTGTAAGTGGAACAATACCACTAATCAGACTCTCAATACTTAGCCTACAAACAAGTAAACAGCACCGAACACACACTATTCTAATCATACACAGTAACAAATTGCTGGAAATGTACAGCAATTTTAAAAAATCTACTGTATTTCTATATTACAGTACTGTAAAGAGCAACACATTAAGGGGGATCAATAGCATTCTTCTACACTGCTGTAAAATTACAGCAATTGCAATTTACACCAATCCCATGTAATTACAGTAAAATATTACAATTACAGTAGCAAGAGCGTCTGCTAAATTACCAAAATGTAAAAATGCAAAGCACACTGCTGGGTATTATAATGATCTCCGCCCTCAAACGTCTTCAATTGTAGGCTAGTGAAAAACAGAACTGATATTGAAATACCTAGATCAAATACATGTAACAGACACTGCCCATCGTTGGCACTAGATGCCTGCACTGTAAATCAAACTGTTTATTAACCCCTGTGCTGCCAGTAATGCCCTATACATTCTAGAAATACCGCATGTTGCTATAGTCAGGTGTTCCAGTAATATGCTGTAAATTTGTGTTTCAGTAAAGGTCCTATAAATCTACAGTAATTTACTGGCTTTTGTGCTGCCAGTCATTTATTGTAAATGTACAGTAACCTACTGACTACTGTGCTGCCAGTAATTTACTGTACAAATTAAAGGAAATGTTTTAGTGTATGGCGTCTTCTTCTACTCACAGGAGGCCAACTGCATCCATGCGCAGATCTTGTAAACGCTGCCGGCATTACAGAAGAAGAAGAGGCTGAAGCAAACAATGCTGCCCACCACCAGCAGCATGGAGATGCCAACGAAGAACATGGCTGTCTTGAAGGCCCCGGACGGGATGGAGCCGAAGTCCAGCGCGCTCCCTTTGCAGATGAGCTCGCCGGTGAGCGCGTTCCCGATACAGTAGTGGAACAGGCCAAAGTAGCCCGCCTGCGGGGTGTTGACGCTGTCACCGATCCAGTAGGGCTGGACAAGAGGGACATCAAGAACAAGAAATATGCACACAAGGGTTTTGGTTACTTACAGCATCATCGAGGGCTGTGTACAAAATCATTTTAAAAAGAAGAACACCAGAGGATGACACAGGGAAATGTTAAAAACACTTATGGTGGCCTCCCAAGTGGTGCAGCGGTCTAAGGCACTGCATCGCAGTGCTAGAGGCATCCCTACAGATCRGGGTTCGAGACCTGGCTGTGTCGCAGCCCGCCGTGACCGGGAGACCAATGAGGCGGCGCACAATTGGACCAGCGTCGTCCGGGTTAGGGGAGAGTTTGGCCTGGCCGGGATGTTCTTGTCCCATCGCGCTCTAGCGACTCCTGTGGCGGACCGGCCGCATGCACGCTGACAAGGTCGCCAGTTGYACGGTGTTTCCTCCGACACATTGGTGCTGCTGGCTTCTGGGTTAAGCAAGCAGTCTGTCAAGAAGCAGCGCGGCTTGTCAGGGTCGTGTTTCGGGAGGACGCATGGCTCACACCCGAATCCGTACGGGAGTTGCAGCGATGGGACAAGACTGTAACTACCAATTTGATATCACGACCTAACCTTAACCCTTATTCTAAACCTACCCCTAATCTTAGCAAGCAGTTGCTTAACAGATTTTGTTGATAGACACATACAGATGGTTATGCTATCCAAATAAAGTGTGACCACACTTCTTTCCAATGTGGTCCTCGGGATATAACACACACCAATGTTAATCTAGAAATAGRTAAAGAAATAACTGTCTACTGACCTGTATGAACACCACCATCACCAAGATGGCGAAGCAGATGGTAAAGATGGTCCACAGGACACCCACGGCGCGCGCGTTACGCACGTAGTTGGTGTGGTAGATCTTAGCCGCTTCCTGCGCGGGGAGCATGGCGACGGTTGGAGAAACTATTTCTAGATAACTTTTTTGATGGTTTCCAAGTCAAGAGAGGGAAAAAAAGGGGGGGGGGAAGTTCCGTTCCTTCTTTCTACACTCACTCTGCCTCGTCTGTCCTGATGAACACTGCTGCTCGGAAATTCAAAACCATGGACAGCTCCCGGTGCTGAAGGCGTCACTTACTGACATACAGTATCTCTCTCACACACACACACACACACACACACACACACACACTGAATGTATAAACCAACACGGACC
Source organism: Salvelinus sp. IW2-2015 (assembly GCF_002910315.2). Lineage (NCBI taxonomy): Eukaryota > Metazoa > Chordata > Actinopteri > Salmoniformes > Salmonidae > Salvelinus > Salvelinus sp. IW2-2015. The sequence continues at coordinate 6,259,226 of NC_036851.1, read as the reverse complement.
CCACACGGAACAGATAGATGAGGGGACAGTTGTGCTGGCCACCCAGTCAGAATACCACCTGTTGAAGTAGTTGGTTCATAAATGAGGCATGCAGGTAAGCCTATTGGGTGATTCCCCGTGTTTCTCAGGATTCCAATGAATGATTAATTGATGGTGGGAAACAGATCCTTTGGAAGAACGAGGAAAGTGCTAGACTATTTTAATGTATTCATGGACGGATAAACGGGCTCTTACGTGGATAGTGAGAGTAATTTGGTGAGGAAGACACTGAGCCTTTTGTTGTCTACAGAGGAAAGGCATCGTAGGCTATAGGCTACGCAGCCCTACTCAGGCATCTGAAAACAGTGGTGTCGCAGCAGAGTTTTCAACACTTCGTCAGTGTGTTTTATAGCCTCTACGAAGGCCTGCCCACTGGGCACATAATGGTCAATGTATTGTGARGTGGAAAATACATTTGATTTTCAAAAATGTCAACCACAGGATTATGTCACCATGATAACCAAATTTCAACATAGACAAACCAAAATATGTTGAATTTTGAACATTTAAAACAAAGTCAGATCTTCAACGTTATATCCACTATCAACATTTGAAGGACAGATATCTTCTGCTTAGTTKCATCTGTGCCACTGACTTAGTCTGGCTTTAATTCCAGTTTGTCAATAAATTCATAATTTATACTATGCAAGCAGAAGATAAATCTCCTTCAAATGTTGATATTTGGTTGCGTTCAATATTACTTTTGCAATACAGTCAATAGCCTAAAGTTAAGTCTATTTTACAAGCAAATGTAGTCTAACAGGGTAATGTCTTTTCATGATAATGGCACCAGAGGAGATCCTAACCAATCTCCTAACCAATTGTGCTCTTTTGTGTTTTTTCTCGTCATTTGTAAATTACTTTGTACATCATGTTTCTGCCATCATCTGTCATGCCCGAAAAGAGCTTCTAGATATCAGCACGGCGATTTACTCACCTCGTACTGGACAAAGATTTTTTCATGAACGAGTCGGACGTGAAGGATTTACACATTTAACATGGTTGCACATGTTAAATGTGCAAACTGAGGGAAAAACCTCTAGATCACCTTTACTCCACACACAGAGACGCGTACAAAGCTCTCCCCCGCCCTCCATTTGGCAAATCTGACCATAATTCTATCCTCCTGTTTCCTGCTTGCAAGCAAAAACTAAAGCAGGAAGCACCAGTGACTCGGTCAATAAAGAAGTGGTCAGATGACGCAGATGCTGAGCTACAGAACTGTTTTGCTAGCACAGACTGGAATATGTTCCGGTATTCTTCCGATGGCATTGAGGAGTACATCACATCAGTCACTGGCCTCATCAATAAGTGCATTGATGACGTCTTCCCACAGTTTGACTGTACGTACATACACCAACCAGAAGCCATGGATTACAGGCAACATTCGCACTGAGCTAAAGMGCAGAGCTGCCGCTTTCAAGGAGCGGGACTCTAACCCGGAAGCTTATAAGAAATCCCGCTATACCCTCAGACGAACCATCAAACATGCAAAGCATCAATACAGGACTAAGATTGAATTGTACTACACCGGCTCCGACGCTRGTRGGATGTGGCAGGGCTTGCAAACTATTAGACTACAAAYWGAAGCACAGCCYCGAGCTMCCCAGTGACACGAGCCMAACAGATYAGCTAAATTACTTCTATGCTRYCTTCGAGGCAAGCAACTTTGAAGCATGCATGAYAGCATCAGCRGTTCTGGACGACTGTGTGATCATGCTCTCCGTAGCKGATGTAAGACCTTTAAACAGGTCAATATTCATAAGGCCGCAGGGSCAYACGGATTACCAGGACGTGTACTCCGAGCATGCGCTGACCAACTGGCAACTGTCTTCACTGACATTTTCAACTTGTCCCTGACTGAGTCTGTAATACCAKCATGTTTCAAGCAGACCARCATAGTCCCTGTGCCCAAGAACACTAAGGTAACCTGCCTGAATGACTACTGACCCGTAGCAGTCACGTCCATAGCCATGAAATGCTTTGAAAGGCTGGTCATGGCTCACATCAACACCAATCTCTATTGCACTCCACACTGCCCTTTCCCACCTGGACAAAAGGAACACCTATGTGAGAATGCTATTCATTGACTACAGCTCAGCGTTCAACCCATTAGTGCCCTCAAAGCTCAATCACTAAAGCTACAGACCTGGTACTAAACACCTCCCTCGTCAACTTGGATCCTGGACTTCCTGACGGGCCGCCCCCCAGGTGAGTAAGTGCGAGGTAACAACACCCATCTGCCACGCTGATCCTCCTCAACACTGGAACCCTCAGGGGGTCGTGCTCAGTCCCCTCCTTTAACTCCCCTCGCTGCTCTCATGACTGAATTCGTGTGAGCCGACTCCAGAGACAATCCTTAAGGTTTCAGACGCCACAACAGTAGTAGCCTGCTCACCGACCAACGATGAGTACCCTATAGGAGAGAGAAGGTCAGAACCTGGCCCGTGTGTGCCAGAGAAAACACTCTCCCTCAACATGAGCAAGACAAAGGAGATGAATTTTGCGGACTACAGAGAGTAGCGAGACCACGAGCACGCCCCCGATTCTCATCGACTCAGGGCTGTAGTGAGCAGGTTGAGAGCTTCAAGTTCTTGGTGATCCACATTCATCAACAAAATCTGGTCAAGCACGCAAGGACAGTCAGTGAAGAGGACGACAAGCCTATTCCCTCTGGAGCACTGAAACATGGTCCTCAGATCCTCAAAGATCTACAGCTGCACCATCGAACATCCTGACTGGTTGCATCACCTGACTGTATGCAACATGCTCGGTCTCCCGATCGCAAGCACTACAGAGGGTAGTGCATACGGACCCAGTACTCACTGGGACCAAGTTTCCTCCATCCAGGACCTCTATACCAAGCTTGTCAGAGGAAGGCCCTAAAAAATTGTGTCACAAGACTCCAGCCAACCCTAGTCATAGACTTCTCTCTGCCTACCCGCACGCTTCAAGCCATAAGACTCCATAACAGCTAATCAAATTCGCTACCCAGGCATTGCCCCCCCCCCCCCCCCCCATTTTCCGCTGCACTCTCTGTATAATATCTATGCATAGTCACAAACTCTACCTACATGTACATATTACCTTGACTAACCTGTGCCCCCACAAACTGACTCTTTACCAGTACCCCCTGTATATAGCCTCGCTACTGTTATTTTACTGCTGCTCTTTAATTCATTATTTATTTTTATTTAAATGTTTAACTTATCTATTTTTTACTTCACTTATAACTGCATTGTTGGTTAAGGACTTTCACTGTAAGGTCTACACCTGTTGTATTCAGCGCATGTAACAAATACAATTTGATTGATTTTAACATTCAACCTTAAAATGAGTAACACACTATACATTTCTTCTTATGGGATCATATAAAGCGTGCATGTTCAAGATACCTTCGACGACATATGCATGCTATGTGGAAATCGTCACAATTTCTGTAATAATCTGCGCAGAATCTCGACCACAAACCTGGAGGATGGGGTAGGAAAGCGATATCTATTGACAATGTAAGATATTGAAATATGTCTTATGCACCATGGAAAAACACATTGTATGAAATAAATAAAACAAACCATATAACCTATAGCATCCGTACCTTGTTCCAGCATTCTTGACCTCGGTCACTCAAGATGACCTCAGGAGAACCGTGGGTGCTGAAGATAGTCCAGCCTCGCTAGTCTCGTCCTCGATGGGTATCATACAAAACTAAAATCTATTTTTGGTTCCAAGCACCCTTTTTAATGGGTTACAGAGGGGGAATTTAGAGTTAAGCACATGTTCTTCCTTTACTGACCTTAATGGGTATTGCCTCCATCCACTTGGTAAAGTGATCGGTCGCCGGCAGACACCAGCTGTTAACATTCCTGGATTTAGTGAAGGGTCCGATGAGGTCCATCCCTAACATTTAAAGTGTTAGAGAGAAGATACCTTTATTCTTACCCGTATCATACAGTCTGCAGATTTTTGTATTTGTAAGGACACACACACACACACACACAATAATATTAAACTCTGCTGTGGTCAAATAAAGAAACCATTACTAAACAACTTATCAGGGCAACATTTGAATTGAGACACTTACCGATCATGTGCCATGTTGAAACAACTTTGTTGGGCTTCAACTCCGGCGCCACAGTCTTCACCCTCTCAAACTTCTGGCAGGCTAGACAAGGTACTGACCTTAAAGAGAAGAGTGACATATTGAAACATTGTGTGCTCTCTGATATGACATTAATTGAAATCATACTAATATCAGATATAATAGAATGTGATTGGTAAACACAAGGTTATTTCACTTGTCCAGCTGTCCACCTCCTTGACAATTCCCCGTCAGAAGAAGCGTAGCTTGATTTTGGCATTCATGCGCTTCACTCCGAATTGGCCAGCATGCATCTCGGTCAGCATGGCCTCCTTCTCCTCCTTAGTACAAATCACCCTCCTGTGTGGCTGGCCATCCTTCCCCTGTAGGTAGATATGATTGCCTAACAAGTCGGACGAGAAGAGTTGTTGAAATACTCAAGTCTAAGTATATTTGCACTGCTGCCTTTCTCTGTTTCTCTCTCTCCATCTCTCTCTGGGTCTGTCTTTCACTCTCTTCCCAACTCTCCCACGATTCATCTCTGCAACAAGATGTTTAAANTCAGAGACCTGGCCGTGTGGTGCCAGGATAACAACCTCTCCCTCAACATGAGCAAGACAAAGGAGATGATTTTGGACTACAGGAAAAGGAGGACCAAGCACGCCCCCATTCTCATCGACAGGGCTGTAGTGGAGCAGGTTGAGAGCTTCAAGTTCTTTGGTGTCCACATCATCAACAAACTATCATGGTCCAAGCACAGCAAGACAGTCGTGAAGAGGGCACGACAAAGCCTATTCCCCCTCTGGAGACTGAAAAGATTTGGCATGGGTCCTCAGATCCTCAAAAGGTTCTACAGCTGCACCATCGAGAGCATCCTGACTGGTTGCATCACTGCTTGGTATGGCAACTGCTCGATCTCCGATCGCAAGGCACTACAGAGGGTAGTGCATACGGCCCAGTACATCACTGGTGCCAAGTTTCCTGCCATCCAGGACCTCTATACCAGGCGGTGACAGAGGAAGGCCCTAAAAATTGTCAAAGAATCCAGCCACCCTAGTCATAGACTGTTCTCTCTGCTACCGCACCGCAAGCAGTACCGGGAGCGCCAAGTCTAGGTCCAAAAGGCTTAATAGCTTTCACTCCCAAGCCATAAGACTCCTGAACAGCTAATCAAATCGCTACCCAGGCATTGCACCCCCCCTTTTACGCTGCTGCTACTCTCTGTATATTATCTATGCATAGTCACAAACTCTACCTACATGTACATATTACCTTGACTAACCTGTGACCCCGCAAACTAACTCTTTACCAGTAGGAAAGTGATATCTATTGACAATGTAAGATATTGAAATATGTCTTATGTACCATGTGAAAAACGCATTGTATGAAATAAATAAAACAAACCATATAACCTATAGCATCCGTACCTTGTTCCAGCATTCATGACCTCGGTCACTCAAGATGACCTCAGGAGAACCGTGGGTGCTGAAGATAGTCCACTATTGCCTTGGAGGTGGCCTCGCTAGTCTCGTCCTCGATGGGTATCATACAAAACTAAAATCTATTTTTGGTTCCAAGCACCCTTTTTAATGGGTTACAGAAGGGGACTTTAGAGTTAAGCACATATTCTTCCTTTACTGACCTTTGCCTTCACCCACTTGGTAAAGTGATCGGTCGCCGGCAAACACCAGCTGTTGCCAATCCTGGATTTAGTGAAGGGTCCGATGAGGTCCAACCCCTAACATTTAAAGTGTTAGAGAGAAGATACATTTATTCTTACCCGTATCATACAGTCTGCAGATTTTCGTATTTGTAAGGACACACACACACACACACAATAATATTGAACTCTGCTGTGGTCAAATAAAGAAACCATTACTAAACAACTTATCAGGGCAAAATTTGAATTGGGACACTTACCGATCATGTGCTTTGATGGGCTTCAACTCCGGCGCCACAGTCTTCACCCTCTCAAACTTCTGGCAGGCTAGACAGGGTACTGACCTTAAAGAGAAAAGTGACATATTGAAACATTGTGTGCTCTCTGATATGACATTAATTGAAATCATAATAATTTCAGAAATAATAGAATAATAGTTATTTCACTTGCCCAGCTGTCCACTTTGACAATTCCCTGTCAGAAGAAGCGTAGCTTAATTTTGGCATTCATGTGCTTCATTCCGAATTGGCCAGCACGCATCTTGGTCAGCACGGCCTCCTTCTCCTCCTTAGTACAAATCACCTTCCTGTGTGGCTGGCCATCCTTCCCCCATAGGTAGATATGATTGCCTAACAAGTCGGACGAGAAGAGTTGTTGAAATACTCAAGTCTAAGTATATTTGCACTGCTGTCTTTCTCTGTTTCTCTCTCTCCATCTCTCTCTGGGTCTGTCTTTCACTCTCTTCCCAACTCTCCCACGATTCATCTCTGCAACAAGATGTTTAAACATAGGACGAGGGTGCTCTGGGGAGAAGAGATGGCAGCTAGTCGCGATCCAAGGGATCCATGTCAAGTTAACATCAAAAGTAGATTTGTTTTGTTGCATTTTAGCTAATCCTAATCATTTTTCTAACCTTAACCTAATTCTCAATCTGCTACGTTAATTCTCCTAATCTGCTGCAAAAATGATCCTAACCTGCGAGGAAAAGTCAAATCGGATAATTTAACAAACGCTAGATCCCTTCCAGCCATGACCACTAAATGTTTAACTAGTCATGACAGTGCCACAGTAATAAACGCAAAAGTTATTGGAAGGTTACAGTAAGACTATTGAACGCTCTAGAAAAAAAATGTTATTTGGAGTTCTATATAGAACCTTTTGGTTATTTGGACGAGATTAGAGAACCCTAATAAAGGTTCTATATACACTAAGTATATGAAACATTAGGAACACCTTCCTTATATGGAGTTGCACCACCCTTTTTGCCCTCAGAACAGCCCCAATTCGTCGGGCATGGACTCAATAAGGCGTAGAAAGCGTTCCACAGGGATGCTGGCCCATGTTGACTCCAATGCTTCCCACAGTTGTGTCAAGTTGGCTGGATGTCTTTTGGGTGTGGAACCATTCTTGATACACGCAGGAAACTGTTGATTGTGAAAAACCCAGCAGCGTTGCAGTTCTTGACATAAACCGGTGCGCCTGGCACCTACTACCAGGGTTGCAACTTTCACTGGGGACGGAGGGGGACATGTTCCCCTCACATTCTAAAATTGCATTTTGGTCCCCCCAGTTTTATCATTGGAATGTGATACAAAACGATGCAACTGTGTGCTTTAAGACCATGCGGACGCCTCTGAGCATTCAGGTAGGCTGTTTGGAGTGTTTATCCGATTGGATAAAAACATTTTTTTTATAGAATTATTAAAAGCATGAGTTTGTATCAGCCTGTAAGGCTTTCATCAGATTCACTGCTCTTACCCTACCATAGAAGTGCAGTGTGCACAGATCACTCAGATCCTCAATACAGGGACTTGACATTCGCTGTGAATGGTTCACCTGACCAAAACAAAAAAGGGAAATTATGCGAGAGGTAGATACATAGATCAAGTCTGTGGGAAGGGCATGATCATTTTGCAATCTATCCGGTGAGTAGCTAAGTAAGATAACGTTGGCTAGTTATCTTGCTACAGAAACAACGAGCTAGCTAGCTAACGTAACGCTAACAAGTAGCCTAAAGATAACTTTCATGTTTCACTTACRTTTCCAACAACGACGTGAACTTRATTATACACTCACCGGACAGTTTATTAYGTATACGTTCACAAWAATGTATCCCTCCTACAGACAGTGAGTCACGTGGCCATGGCATGCTATATAAAGCAGGCATTGAGGCATTCAGTTACTGTTTGATTGAATGTTAGAATGGGAAAAAACGAGTGACCTAAGAACTTTTAGCGTGGTATGATTGTCGGTGCCAGGCACGCCGGATCCAGTATCTCAGAAAAGGCTGTCACACACACGACAGTGTCTAGGATGTCCAGAGAATGGTTAATACAAACAAAAAACATCCGGTCAAGCGGCAGTGCTGTTGTCGAAAACAGCTCGTTGGTGAGAGAGGTTGAAGGAGAATGGAAAGAATAGTGCAAGCTAACAGGCGGACCACAGACAAATATCGGTGCAGTACAACKGTGGTGTGCAGAATGACATTTCGGAACGCACAATTCGTCAATCCTTGTCACGGATGGGCTATTGCAGCAGACGACCACATCAGGTTCCACTCCTATCAGCTAAAATCAATAAGAAGCAGCTCCAGTGGGCATGCAATCAACAACACTGGACAATTGAGGAGTGGTAAAACATTGCCTGGTCCGACGAATCGCAGTTCCGGTTGTGTCATGCTGATGGCAGAGTCAGGATTTGGCATCACAGCATGAGTCCATGGACCCATCCTGCCTGGTGTCAACGGTAAAGGCTGGTGGCACCGGCGTCCAATTTGCGTGATGCCCTTGCGTCAGCATGGACCAACATCCCTGTGGAACAMTTCCGACTTGTAGAATCAATTCCCCGGATAATTCAGGCTGTTCTGGAGGCAAAAGGGGGTCCAACTTGGTACTGGATGGGTGTACCTAATAAACTGACCAGGGAGTGTATTTCTTCACTTCAACATCATGGCCCCACCCAGATACAAAGTAGTTGTAGGTATCTGGTCTTTGCTGGAGTACCTTGTCTGGTACAGTAAATAATTGCTTATATCCGGAAACTGGAGGCTGGACAAATCTGTTGTTTCGATTTCTTAGTTTGGCCAGGGCGGCCAGCTCTAGGAAGAGTCTTGGTGGTTCCAAACTTCCAAACTGTGTTCTTGGGGACCTTCAATGCTGCAGACATTTATTGGTACCCTTCCCCTGGTCTGTGCCTTGACACAATCCTGCCTCCGCTCTATGGACAATTCCTTTGACCTCATGGCTTGGTTTTTTTCTCTGCACTGTCAACATGCACTGTCAACTGTGGGACCTTATATYGACAGGTGTGTGCCTTTTCCAAATCGTGTTCAATCAATTGAATTTACCGCAGGTGGACTCCAAGTTGAAGAAACAGCTCAAGGATGACGAATGGAAACAGGATTCTCCTGAGCTCAACCTGTTTTCGCTTTGCTATTATGGGGTATTGTGTGTAGATTCATGAGGAAAATATTTTAWTTAATCAATTTTAGAATAAGACTAAGGTAACAAAATGTAGAAAAAGTGAAGGGGTCTGAATACTTTCCAAATGCATTGTAAAATAAACAAAATATTGGACATTGTATTCCCACTTGAATTTTAGTGTGCTTTTAAATGGTTGTAAGAGCAGTGATAGACAACTAAACCAAAAATCTGACATTGTTTTTCCATTTTAATTTGGTTGTGCYTGTAGATGGTTGAACGCATAGTGATAACACATTGGAAATTRAACTAACTTTTGTCTGTCTTTTTGAGTGGGTGGATTTAGGTTGTAATCTCATTGATCAATATCAGCCAAATATTACCCAATAATCGACATTGAAATTACATGGTGTACCACATGGGTATCCTGCATGGTCAGCATAAGTTTTGTTATTTTGATTTCTGAGTCAAAACTGTATTTTTCCTTTTTCGTTTTCTGAATTTGAATAACGAAAATCGGAAATCTACTTGTTTACTCATTGTGTCAACATTGGACATGGAATAAAACAAAAATAAATAACGGTCTGTGTACCTTTTGGCCAACTAACCTTTTCATGTGTGAGTTCCAAATATTTCTAATGGTCGCCCCACTTGAATTTTAGTGTGATGTCAGTGTAACCGATGTGAAATGGCTAGCTAGTTAGCGGTGGTGCGCGCTAATAGCGTTTCAATCGGTGACAACACTGGCTCTGAGACCTGAGGTAGTTGTTCGCCTCACTGTTCCAAAATGTGATTGCTATGCAACAAGACAGTTAACCCGCGCTGCCCTCAAACCAAGGCTTGTCAATTAAAAATGATTTTATACCAAGTTTTATTTTCTAACAGTTTGAATTGAGGTGTGTTCCACCTCATTAATTCACATAAGAAGTTGCATAGCCTTTACTAAGCCAGACAAACGTCTCTCTTCAACGAGAGCCCAAGCACTTCCACAGTGTTTCCTCAGATCCAGTATGAAGACATTGCGCATCTCTAATCAGAACAGGCCTTGCACAATTTTTCCCCCCCGGCACATTTTCTGGAGGGTGCCCGCATTGCTTTCATTGTTGTTTTCCTTACAAATTGGACTTTGGATATGTGTGCGTTCCTATCAAAGTAAGCGGCTTATTTTATGTATTTGTGTTGTTTCTACTCTAGCACACCGTGCGTATTTATGGTTCATAATGTATTTACTGTTTTCACATGTTTTCAAGTACTGCTGACAAATCATGCATTCCGATCCTTGCATAGATTGTAATGGACACAGATGTGTGTAAAATACTTTTTGGAGGTTGTACTGATTTATGATGAGCTAATGTTAAGCTAATTTCCGGCTATGGGTTGTGCCCTGTTTGTTTGTTTTTTTATTTTAATTTTAAATGTAACCTTTTTAACTAGGCAAGTCAGTTAAGAACAAATTATTATTTACAATGACGGCCTACCCCGGCCAAACCCAGACGACGCTGGGCCAATTGCGCTCCGCCCTATGGGACTCCCAATCACGGCTGGATGTGAAACAGCCTGGATTCAAACAGGGACTGTAGTGCCTTAGACCACTGCGCAACTAGGGAGCCCATGATGTTGACATCATACAATACATTCCGGTTGTCATGTAAGCGTCTGTCAGACCAAAGATTTTATAACAAGGGATAGTTCACTCAACTGACTTATAGTGCTTTCAAGACAACTAGGAACTCTGAAAAATACTAGGTCAAATCAGGATGTCAGTGGTTTTCAGGTCGGAAAGTCTGAGCTCTAGAAAGAGGCCGTATTCCCGAGTTGGATGACTGGTCAAAACGATTTTTCCCTGTCAGAGCAAAAAAAAATTGGAGTTCCCAGTTGTCTTGAACGCACTGAAGTCGGAAGTGAGAGATTTCCGAGMTCCCAGTTGTTTTGAACGCAGCATCAGATTGTAAATTTGGTACCTCATGGTCACCAGTTTAGACCCTCCTTTCCAGGGGTTTTATTTTTATTTAACGTGTAAACTTCTGWTTCCCACCCATTTATTGATAAATCCCCCATCTACGTGGGAATTCCAAGACGGATGGAAAAGCATTCTAGGTGAAGCTGGTTGAGAGAATGCCAAGAGTATGCAGACCTGTCATCAAGGCAAAGGGTGGTTTGAGATATTTAATGGAGTGAGTGACAGACAGGATTTGGGTGCTCCATGTTACCCACTTTATGACACTTGAACGTTGCATGTCACGTGTCACGTGTCTGGATCACAACCAGTCATACCACCAAAGCAACATTGACATTGCAAATTCAGGGAAATTCATTAATTTGGACACATGCTCAGTGCCTGAAGGGTGAATAGAAAAATGTTCACATCAGACCTCTGAAGGTGGTAGCACATTACTGCCATCTAGTGGATGTTACTTTTTACAACAGGTTATTCTGTAAATACACTACAATTCAGGATTAATGATACTAACTTCAACCCATGTCAGATTTAAGAATATTGGATACCTTATTGTACATACAGTACCAACATATATAAGCATAGTAATATAGACTTCATCCAAAGTGCTTTGCCTTTTAAAACAGGCCTAAAAACAGCCATTTGGCGAGTAGTGAATAGATGTTTAAAGACGGCAATTACATTCACTTTTATTGCATATCAAGAGGAGGGGCGGTACGGGTGAGGGAGGTTCTTCAACCAAACCCATGTACACCAATCTATTCACTCTCTCCCCACACACCCACATCCCTCCATGCAAATGCCATACGTCAACTTTCAGTAAAAACAACACTTGAAGTGAATTTAAACATTGAATTAAACAGATTGTCGAGGGAGAGCGAGACCGAGAGAGAGATTGAGTTAATCCACTTGCTTTGGTCATGTTAACATATGTTTCCCATGTCAATAAAGCCCCTTAGAATTGTATTTGAATTGAGAGAGGGAGGTAATCACTGTTGTACATTCCATTTAAAATAGTGTAAAACTGTTCTAGAGGCATATTGTCTCAGCACAGTAGGGTACAGCAGGGTTAGAGAGAGAACCAGATTTACAGCGACGGGGCCAGGATTATTGCTTCTCATCAGGGTGTAGTAGGAGGCGGTAGTGCAAGACTTTGAGAGGATCATGTCCACTTGATAGGGCTGAGTGACTGAACTGTATGAAGGGTCCTGTCAGTGTGTGTGTGAGAGAGAATGTGTTTGTGGGGAGTGAATCAGTAACCAAGTAATATTACAGGTTCCGTATCATTGATCATCAACCCCCCACAGGGGGTARGTACAGATGTAGGATCTTAATTTGATCATTTTATCACAGCAGGAAAATAATCCTGCAGCAACAGGAAATATGAATTATTGTGTGGATTATAATTAATTCATTTTTGTAAGGGTTGATYAATATTTAGTTAYGGCAAATGAAGTCTGACTTTTCGAAGTGGTAATTACTAACTTGAACAGCATTTTAAATCTTGAATACGCTACGTTTGCATTTCCTGAAATTTCCTTCAACAATAGGGTGATCAAATTAAGATCCTACACAGTAGGCCAATTGTCACAGCAATAGGCGTATTCACAACTAAACAGTATAGCTCACGTCTGCCTTGCAGTGAGCAGGAAATGATGTTGGTGAAGTAAACCCATACCAATAAAAAGGCTTATTTTAACTTACTGACTTTTTCCACATTTTGTTGTGTTAGAGCCTGCATTTAAATGTATTAAATTGAGATTTTGTGTCACTGGCCTACACCCAATACACCCATAATGTCAAAGTGGAATTATGATTTTTTTTTTTTTACAAATTAATTAAAAATGTAAAGCTGAAACGTCTTAAMTCAATAAGTATTTAACCCCTTTGTTATGGCAAGCCTAAATAAGTTCAGGAGTAAAKATGTGCTTAACAAGTAACATTACAAATTTGATACATGTCATTTATTTTCCGTTATTCCATGTCCAATTTTGACACAATAAATGGGAAAACAAGCCACTCCATTTTGACAAAATAACGAAACGTACACTGCATGACAATGTCTAATGTTTGTAATGTTGTTTGAAGTTTAGCTCAGGGACGTAGGCTACAGAGGCTCACCAGTAGGTGTCACTATAATGTTATAATTGAAATAGCATTAGATTTTACAAGGTCATCACCACACAAGTGAAAAGAGTCMGACTAAAATAAGGATTTATTCCTGAATTTTATCAGAGGCTTTGGGTAATTTTTTAAAGCATATTCTACCACTGATATGTGTAGGCTAGGATAAGGGTTAAGCTCTAAAATGCTTCACTAGGCCCAATTTTCTGACAATTTATCGATAAGTTGACAGATGTCAGCTATGTGAGTAATAAGGTAAACAATAGCAAAGGTTTCCTCCATCTTTTTTTCTTAAAATGTTAACCATCATAAWAACAGAAACAGATGATCTTTCTGCCCCCAATGTTTATTAGGCCTGCCTACCRAATGCCCATGCAATTACCCTAATTMRAATGTCAATTGTATTTACAAACCTAATTTGCATATTGTATTATTTTGCCATTATCACTGTCAACTCTCAGAATGACACGTCCAGATGATGCTCTCATGAAAACTAGTCAACGCCTAAATGATCATGACATTGAAGGAGAATAGGTAAAGAATAGTAACTGCCACCTGTCACGATATAATCTGATGACCATTGTACTGAAACAAATTAACGGTGCGCGAGACAATCGAACAATGCTGGTCTCGTGGGAGGGGCGGGCCGGTAAATCAATCAATCAATTTAAAAAATCGCTCCCGCTCATCTGCTCCGCCATTCATCTCCGCCGGCGCCAAGTCTCATGAATAGAACACCCGACACGCATCTCTTCATGAACGGAAACGACCATCTGCTTCCATTGATAGGGGGAGGTTGAAGATACATTGCTATATTCAACCTAGTGATATCYTTTTTTTTAGAATAGCAGGTAGCCAAACATTAAATGTCAATTCATTTTAATGTTAAGGAAATGGGCTGACTAATATAAATGCGATGATATTATTAAATGTGATGATGATAACTATTGGAACACGGCTAATTCTACCACAACAACTAGACGAATCCTTTCCATGAAGCATACATTTATAGACCCACTAGAAGACTATGGGAACTATAACAGCTGTCGTAGTACCGTTTTTTCAATCACTATGAAAAATGTTTCAGATCTAAGATATTTTCAATACTCTTAAATACAGAACTAAACTGATAACGCTTGTAATGCCGTCTAGCTTATGTTCAGAACCTTTGATTAAGCACTCATTGAGGTTTCACGCATCTTTCACCCCTGAGTCATTCGAACAAAATCAACGTTTTCCGGGGGAATATTTTGATTAGTCACCAATATATTAGATAATGATAGACTTAGATTTCGTCATTTTAACTACCATTTAATCCAATAGCAAAACATACAAGATACAAATGTCGAAACTGTTTTTTTCAATGTGCTGAATGTAAAGAATAGTAGATGGTAAATATAATTTTCCATACAGTATTTGACTWTAACTTGACATGCACCATTTTTTCATTAATTTGTATCCAATGGCAGGTTGTGAGCATATTGAGAAATATGTCAGTCTTACCGTTTCATTATCCTGATACAGTACATAGATATAGACATGGGATGATCCAGGGAGGGGCAACACAGTGCTGAAGCCCCCTCTAGAATAGGCCTAACATCCCCAAGAAAGATTTTGTTAGCATATGCACAGATGTACACCGTATATTGCAAGGACCGAGCTACCCCTTAGCTACTCCCCTGTACGTAGGACAAATCATCAGAAAGTATGCCATTTTAAGTGACTTGTCAGCTGATACAGTATCGCCTGACTCTCTGCTTGAAATTCTTCAGCGTACAGTGTATCAATGAAATTCAGATAATGAGTGGAATATATTGTTATATACAACCCAGGTATTTCATCAGTGCATTGTACAATACACTATCATTTCAAATGGTACCACATGACTACTTAGACTCTGTCCTACTGAAGCACACCGGCTGATGGAGAATGATTATGTAGTGTTTACAGCCACATCCATATATGATTAGTTTTTACCTTCCAACCTAAATTGATATGAAATTGATACATTTGAGGTAAAAATATAGAAATGTACAGCAGTTATCAGACTATTTACGTTAACTAGACACTACATACTTTTGTTTTATTAGTTATCAGTTTTGAGAAGTTTGATTAAGTGATAGGTAATTGTATTGTTAACCATTGACAAGAAAATCATATCAAAGTAAAATGAATATTGCATTTTGAAAAGCAGATACACACTACATCTAAGTATCTAATTTGATATAGTGAACAACTGACTTTGTGAAGTTGCTGTACTCAGTCAATTTGAAAATGTGCTTAGAGTTTTGAAACATGAGTCATTTTCATGACCTGTTTAGATTTGTGTACTTAGAGTTGTGAAAATCTCTCACATACTTGTGAAAATTGCACCAAAATGTTTTATTTATTTATTTTTTATCTCGATTAAGGGAGAGAGATGGACAGTGTAACAGGCACTCAGAGAAAGAGAGGAGGAGAGATCAACATCAGGGATGATAGCCATCAGCAGCTGTTGTCAGTAACTGTCCTTCTCTCCTTCAGGGGAAAGTTGTGTTTTGGCAACTAAGGACAAGGGAGGCCCTGTGTTTTTGGATAAGTAGCCTATTTACCCTGTGAGATTCAGTGTATCAGATAACCCCTCAGTTATCATCAGGTCACAAACAAAGCTGACCTGCAGTTAATGAACAGTCTCAGTGGACCTATTTGATACAGGATACTGTTTCACATTGGAAATAACTGTGGAAGTTAAGGTTTTCCCTGAGAGTTGAACTTATATTTAAAAAAATGATCGGAAATAGGACTGTAATAGGCCTATCTTATAGCAAACTTTTTAGCGTAATTATGCTTACCCTTCATCATGTCTCATGACAAAGTCAACAGTTATATTATATACTGCAGAGCAGGGCTGCCCAACCCTCTTCCTGGAGATCTACCGTCCTGTGGGTTTTCAGTCCAACCCTGATTTAACGCACCTGATTCTACTAATTAGCTGCTCAACAAGACCTTAACTAGCTGAATCAGATACGCTAAATTAGGGTTGGACTGAAAACCTAAAAGGACAGTAGATCTCCAGGAAGAGGGCTGGGCAGCCCTGCTGTAGAGAGTCTATAATGATTTCCTTACTGTGACGTCCCTCCCGCTCTGTCTGCTGGGATCTTCTGTTTGGTAGTCTGCTTGTTGCGGGAGGCCAGTGGGCATAGCTGGGACGATCGTCAGCTGATTTGACGCACCTGGGCAGGCTTGGCCTGCAGGCTATAAAGGGTGGCCACACCAGCCAAAACACTCTCTCTCTCCCCTTACTGGCAGGCTGGCTTCCACCACATTTCGTTTTTTTGGGTTTGTTTTCACCGTACAACACGCTCTCCACTCAACCACACACTGCATACACTACTGATCCTGCAGACGTCAACAGCTTATTTTACACGTTTGTATTAAATGTAATCCTTTTTACATGTAAGTCCCGCGTGGTCTCCATTTGTTGGTGTGAAACTACGAGCCAGGTTGTAAAATCCAACCGCGCAGTGTTTTCTGTGCTGAGTCGACCTTCTGTGTGCCTTTTCCATTGTTTATCTGTACAGAGACTCTGTATACATAAACAACGGAAAGGCACNGTCGACCTTCTGTGTGCCTTTTCCATTGTTTATCTGTACAGAGACTCTGTATACATAAACAACGGAAAGGCACACAGAAGGTCTACACAGCAGAGAACACATGAATGAATGGTGACCTTCRTGACCCCTGGTAACTCATAGTTACCCTCAATCTTAATCCCCCCCATATCTTAAGGCAACGTAGTTATGGAGAAACACGACACACTGTAGCTGTGTGGACGAAAGGGTCCTTTGACTTAGGTCCATTTAAGTATTTAGATTGTTTTACTTTAGGACATTGGCTGATTGTTAACCCAACCGTTCATCTTTCCCTGGTTAGTGTGTGTGTGTACATGGGCAGAACTCTAACCGTTTACTAAACTTCCCCTTAAAGTCCTGTCTTTCTTGTATTTCCTGTACGTGTTGACTTACTTAACTTATACCTTTTTAGCTTCTAGTGGGCCTCAACAGTGGACCKCGTTCTGGGCAATTTTCTGAAGTTCTTTCCAAGTGGTTCCTGCCTTGTGGGTTCCATGCATTCATGTACGTCATAGTTAGTGATTCATTTAACCAGGGAAACCAGGTGTGCTCTCTGGGCCATCCATTACATAAATTGATAGTAAAAAACAGCAGGACATTGTGCATCCTTGCATTATACACTGAGCAAACCGAACATTAAGAACACCTCCCCCTTMTTGCCYTCAGAACAGCCTCAATTCGTKYGGGCATGGACTCTACAAGGCGTCAAGTGTTCCACAGGGATGRTGGCCCATGTTGACTCCTATGCTTCCTACAGCTGCGTCAAGTTGGCAGGATGTCCTTTGGGTGGTGGACCATTCTTGATACACACYGGAAACTGTTGAGTGTGAAAAARKCAGCAGCGTTACAGTTCTTCACACAAACCYGTGRGCCTGSCAKCTACTACCYTACCCGGTTCAAAGGCACTTCATTTTCTTTGTCTTGCCCATTCACCCTCTGAATGGCACATACACAATCCGTGTCTCAAGGCTTAGAAATCCTTCTTTAACCTGTCTCCCTCCCTTCATCTACACTGATTGAAGTGGATTTAACAGATGACATCAATAAGGGATCATAGCTTTCACCTGGATTCACCTGGTCAGTCTATGTCATGGAAAGAGCAGGTGTTCTTAATGTTTTGTATACTCGGTGTATAACGATAGCTACGTGTTTGTGTGTGTGTGTGTGTACTGTGTGTTCTCCCTCATGTCAATGCACTCAGCTTTATTAAGTGATTTTTATCCCAGCACTACAGTTAGGCTGTTTATAATCAAGTTATTTCAAATCCAGCAGCAGCAATCCAATTTTCATCCACATAATGGAGAGAGAGAGTAGGTGTGTTTGTGTCTTGTGAGTGTGTGTGTGTGTGTTGTGCAGGCCAATACACCCTGCCATCACAGTCACAGAGCCCTCTGCACTCTCTGCATCGACTGTCTAAACCCTGGTCTAAACCCTGGGCTCTCTACCATAACCTTACTTACTTAAATGACTTGTGTCCTGTGATGAGTTAGTGAGAGTCATTCTTGTCTCTCAGGTCTTATGGCTTATTGACGAGGATCAGCCTCTAGGCCTGTGCAGAGCCATCTCTGCAGCCATTTCTAAAGGCTCTAGGTCTGCTGGTGTCCTGGGATCTGGGGTGTAGAGACAGACAGACCAGGGTCCTATGATCCGGTGATGCTGCTCTCTTCCAGCAGTGTGCGTGTGTGTGAGAGAGAGGGTGCGTGTGTGGGAGTGTGTGGGTGGGTGTGTGTGCACGTGTGTGGGTGTGTGTATCTGGGTGTGGGTGGGTGGGTGTGTGTACACGTGTGTGTGTGTGCACACGTGTGTGTGGTTGTGTGGATGTGTGTGTGTGTGTGTGTATCTGGGGGTGGGTGGGTGAGTGTGTGTGCACATGTGGGTGTGTGTGCACATTTGTGTGGATGTGTATCTGGGTGTGGGTGGGTGCTGGCTAGTGTTTACCCTGTCCTAAGAGGCACCCCCTCGATCTTTTCCTCTCTCTCTCTCTCTCTCTCTCTCTCTCTCTCTCTCTCTCTCTCAGCCCTTTTTAGAGAGTATGTTTCCATAGAAACGAGGTGCAGGATGCCCTGAAGAAAAGCAGAGAGAGATGTCCACGCCCAATTCAAAGCACATCAACTGTCTATTTTCACCATGTGACTCGACTATCACCCAAAACTGTTCTCATTGATAATTATTGATAATTAGCTATTGATAATTACACCATATTTAACTAATATGTCAATGTGTTGTTGTCACCATTGAAAATGAAAACGTGTCCTGAATGAATGTACAGCGGTAACAAAGATGATGACAGCCACAGCTAACACCCCCAAGGTGTAGCTAGAATAGCCCAGTGGGATGRATGACTGACTGGTGTATCTGTTGATCAGATCAGACCTCTGGATGTATCCTACCAGTGGCATGTATTAACGGATGCCAAGGAAAGCCAGGCTTCCCCATAAAATGTACAGATAAATTAAAAAATAAACAACAAACATAATTTGTCTTTCGTGTTTCGTAATTTTCCTTCAATTCGCAAGAGGCTAAATATATCTCACAGGGGAAAGCATCCGAGCGAACTAAACAGCGCCCCTCTGTCTCTCTAAATGTAGGCCATCTATCTGATGCTGTCTGGTCCAAACAAGTATAGTATTGTTGCCGCCCGTAGCATTGAGGGCAAGGGAAGCCAGCGAGCATTTGGCCTCCCTTGATAAAAAAGTATAAAACATTTGCCAATCAGCGTTGAGCTAAACTGAGTGAGCTCATCTGTGAATGGGCCTGGCACACCAAAAAAAAGTGTCAAGGGAAGCCAAGCTTGTATTTTGGCGTCCTATCAAATGCCATTGAGAGCATACGGCATTGACAGAAAAACTTGAATTGTTGCATCTCGTTGTGTTGTTGTGTTGCTAGCTAGCTAAAATGGGCCCRTTCCTAAATTATCCATTGATGGAGATAGGGACTTGGACTTGTGGTTTTACTTAATTCTCTGTACTGGCCAATGATTATAACYGCAAATCTGATCCAAKCATTAAATCATACATTGTTGTGCCCCTGGCCTGAGAGGATGGAAGTTCAATATGCAGCTAGATGTTGATGACTAATGTTAACTAGCTAACGTTGWCCATGAATGGAYGTTAGGCTAGCGAGCACGCATTTTAGCCAGGTAGCCAGGAAAACAAAAATGAAAAGTGTGAACGGTATGACAGAGCGATAGACCGTTTCGTCAACATGAAAGAGAGGCGTTTCTCTACAAGCAGGGTGAGTCAACATGTTTTTCTACTTGCACAAACGTGCACACACACATCAGAACCATGGACAGCCACATCATATTTAGCTTACATTGATTCAACTGTTTTTGGTATCTACTATATTAGACTAAGCATGATGATGTTGAAATGTTGAAGTTGAAATGGTGCTGGAATGATGAAGGCAGCTCCTGTTTTCTTTGCAACTTGCGGTAACTCTGTGGTTCTAAATCAATAGTTTAGGGGTCCGAAAATGTGGGAAACATTTGTATATCATGTAACTGTCTGTTACATGCAATGTGCTTTGTGGACTTATGGATAAAACAAAGGTGTGGTTGAATTTATTCTGCCACTGTCTTCTTATTGTCTCGGCCTTTAGGCCTATATATCACGGTCGCAAGGAATATGAATTAACAAGTTATAGAGCAAACAACACAATTATCACAACACATAGAGATGGGGGGGAGCTGACCCTAACCCTCCTGTCGCTATGTTGTCTGTCTCCCCTCTCCGTTCAGCTACTACATGTGGCTTCACTTATAGCTCTTTGATGGACGGGGCTCTCGTGTGTGTGTGTGTGTGTGTGTGTGTGTGTGTGTGTGTGTGTGTGTGTGTGTGTGTGTTGTTGGTGTTGTGTGTGTGTGTGTGTGTCAGAGATGGGGGAGGGGAGTCTAAATGCAATTTTAGTGTTCTTATTTGACCTATAGCTGTTACCATCCCCTACCCTGCCACTCACACAACCATACACCCCCGCCTTTCCCTTCCCGTCCTCCTATCCTCCCGTAGCCCCCTTGCCAGTGTCAGTGGGCCAGCCAGCCTTCTCCCTCTCCCCGACAGCCAGAGGCTAGACTAGCGCCCCTCCACCCTCGCTCCATTCCCAGCCCAGTGTGAAGCACTCAGACCTGGGTAGAGGGAGGCAGGGAGTCTAGGCACGCAACCCACAGCTGTGGCAGGGACAGAGTCAGAGTGTGTTTGGGTCACCAGGCGCCCGGGGGCAGAGAGYGATGTAATTGTACTCTACTGTGTGCCACTACTACTGTTCTTACTTGACCTTGCAGTGCAGTCACAGTCCACCCCGTAATCACTCATACAGTTACTACAGTAGGCAATGTGATGTTGTCTATAATGATAACTATAATAACTGMTTGTTGWGAAGATTTGTGTGTGTGTGTGAGGGTCTGTAGTGTACTTTGTGTCACTGATCTGTAAACAAAAAGCAAACAAAGAGAGACCGATTCTGCTAATTCTCTCTCTCTCTCTCAAGGTGGATGAAGAGAAGGGAGGAGTAGGATGGAGACTGGGAGTGGTTTGTCTGTCTGTGTCTGCACGGCCCAAGGGCATACGCACAAACACAKAGTCTGACTTAGATGAAGTCACAACCAGCTGATTCTCTGCTTGGTTMCTCTCTCTGTTTCCTTCTCTTTCTGATCCCCTCTCACTCTCTATTCTTCTCTTTCTTTTATCTCAGTCCCTCTCTCTCTGCCAACTTCAAATTAAGGCTAGGTTTATTGGCATGACAGGAGTGATTCACTGTTGCCAAACCAACACACTGCAAAACAATAATTGGCTCCCAGTGTACAGTATATCTATGTCTCATTGTCCTTTCACCTCCTCTCTTCCTCTCTCTCTATGAACAGTGGATGGGTTGAGACGGTCTACCCTCCTCGTTATGACAGACACAAACCCACGCGGGCACACACACACACACACACACACACACACACACACACACACGCACACAATCCTGGCTGCTGTGTACAAGCCTTTGTCTGTAGAACCACAGAGGGGCTTCTATTACTGAGAACAGAGAGGGGGTTATAGATAAAAAACAGAGAAAGACTATAGATAGTAACGGCAGTGTATACAAATATAGCAGTGCAACTAAAGGGCTGTGTGTGTGTCAGTATGTCTTACTTTTCCCTCCCTTCCCTCCCTCCTAACCGATCAGTGAGCTTAAGACTCTTACGCAATCGTGCTCAATTCAAATGGTGGCAAAGAGAGGAAGTGGAGAGAACAGGGTTTTATTAAAGAATGGGAATCGGCTT
Organism: Salvelinus sp. IW2-2015; assembly: GCF_002910315.2. NCBI lineage: Eukaryota > Metazoa > Chordata > Actinopteri > Salmoniformes > Salmonidae > Salvelinus > Salvelinus sp. IW2-2015. The sequence goes on along the minus strand of NC_036851.1, from coordinate 6,237,069 downwards.
AGAGACTTCAACGCTATACTAATAGAAGCTGTATCTATGTGTGTGTCTTTGTGTGGGGAGGGAGGAGAGACATCAACGAATGAGAACATATTAGGCTACAGCTTCTTCCTCTTCTCTACATCTCTGTCACTTCTGTAACAGACCCAAATGTTGGGCTTTGTATGTGTGTGTGTGTATGTTTGTGTATGTATTTGTGTGTGTGTGTGTGTGTGTGTGTGTGCTCCTCTATCTCCCTGTCACCATGTAACAGACAGACAGGGCTTAGGCCTCCATGCAGTCACTGAATACTGTGTCTCTGTGTGACGTCTGGAGGCGGCATTCCTTACTACCGCTCCTCTCTCAGGGTGGATGCCACTGGGTTGCTCTCTGATCAGCAGACAGCGTTCATGATACACAGGTTGATTTTACAGGATGGCAAATCCGTAATGAGCTCGGTCACAGGAAGTTTACAGTAAATACTAATGGTTTATAGTAAATCGTCTATTTAGCAAATGTGTCTCTGACCAAAATAAATGGGAAGCTGGTGCATTATTATCTAGTCCAGGCCAACAACCTCATGCAGTGTGGTGTTTTGAGTATACAGTGCAGCTTCACATTGCATTATTGTCGAGCCATTATTACAACATTGAACGTTTAAATCCCTGTGAATTTCCACTGCTATTGGTATTTGCAATTGCAACATACATAAACTGCTGTCTTTTGCTGTTGTTGTTATACTTTATACAACGGGMGGGTGTAACCCTGAATGCTGATTGGTTAAAACCGCATTCCAGCCGATGTCCATTCCACAAGTAACCACCGGCTAAATCTATGATGTTAAAATGCCTATTTACTCTGTTCCATCTGACTGGACAATCCACTGTCTCATCAGCCCAGCCAGGCAATGTATGAACTTGATCTACAATATAAAAAGCATCTAGACATTATCTCAAATTTTTTTAGACTAACATTTAGTTTTCGACAGCGGAGATTTGTATAAACCTTGCTGTCTGTCTCTCCGACATTTGCAACCTTGTTTCAATATTCAAATTCGATCTCCAGCTGTCCCATGGTAATGAACGCAGTGGCAGAACTTTCACCGGGGTCATTCTGAAAGGGCATTTTTGTCCCCCCCAGTTTTATAATTGGAATGATACAAAACGAGGCAACGGTTTGCTCTGAGCGGCCCGGTAGGCTGTTTGAAGTCTTTATCTGACTGGATAAAAAAGTAATATATATATGATGCCCCCAACTTCTAAAACCAAAGTGAATGAATGAACGTGTCGGGAGTCGGGATGAGACAGGCAGGCAGCTTTTCTCAGTCAGTCGAAATCATGAATCAGCATCATTTATATGGATATATACAAAGTACTATCAATAGAAAACAGGTAAAACGAAACAAAGTGCAGCTAGTTTGCAGTCTTTCCAGCTTCAGTTTGAAGTGATTATGTTAGCTGTGTTGTTGGCTAGCTCCTCTGAACAACAGTGCCCTGACGAGAGAACKCATTTTCTACGCCAGGCAAAATCYCGCATAATTTTGGATGTATCCAAATAAATGTCACTAGAAAACAGTTTGAACAAATGCAGCTACTTTGCTGTTATTCTGACAGCACATTTTTTTTGTGTACCTTTGACCCCTTTTTCTCCCTCATTGGTAGTTACAGTCTTGTCCAATCGCTGCAATTCCTGTACGGACTCAGGGAGAGGCGAAGGTTGAGAGCCATGRGTCCTCCGAAAACATGACCCTGCCAAGCCGCACTGCTTCTTGACACAATGCTCGCTTAAACCGGAAGCCAGCCACACCAATGTGTCGGAGGAAACATCGTACACCTGACGACCGAAGTCAGCGTGCATGCGCTCGGCRKGCCAKAAGGAGTTGCTAGAGCGCGATGGGACAAGGACATCCAGGCCGGCCAAACCCTCCCCTAACCCAGARGACGCTGGGCCAATTGTGCYCCGCCTCATGGGTCTCCTGGTTGTAGCCGGCTGCGAAACATCGAACCCAGGTCTGTAGTGACGCCTCTAGCACTGCAGTGCCTTAGAKCGCTGCACCACTTGGGAGGCCCCCTGGCTGCACTGTTTGATGTGAATGTGTAAGTTAGCCGTAGTTGCCTAGCTATGAAATAGTATGAATATGTTTTTAATGAAAATATGTAAATCATTATTTGAATATGTTGGTAACCCGTTATGTTGGTAAGCCCTCGAAGCCYGTGTTTGGAGGATGTATTGGCCGGGCCTAACAACACCCATGCCAATATATCCTCCAAACACCGGCATCTCAGGCATTATCACTTAATTATCTTTCATAACACACAGACTGTTATGAAATGGTCTGCCTGTCGGTGTAAAGTACTTAGGTAGTCACCTGCAGTTGACGTGAAGTGGGGACCGTACACTAACATGCACTGCTGTCGCTGTGGCTGAGAGAACAATGGGAAAATCAAAACAGCTTTGGGTCAAGAGCACTGTGAATGTGTACATGCATATGTGTCTGAGTGCATGTGGAGTGTGCCTTAACAAGTACGATATATGTACATATTTGTGTGGGGTTATGCATGTTTATCTGTCTGTACGTGCAGTATGTGTATCCATGTTTGTCTGTATTTGCCTGTGTTTGGGAATCTGTGTGTACAGTCCATAAGAACAGTCTGTGTGTGCATATCTGTGTGTACCATAGTGTGTATGTGCATATGTGAGTGTATGTGTGTGTATTCATTGTTTTGTGTGTTCAGGTCCCAGTTGTGTCAGTAGCAACTTGGTTCCTCAGGCTGGAGGACTGAGGCTGATCCTTGTTACTGAATGTTAATCTTACCAGGAATCCTGCGCTGTTGTGAAACTATGCATGTATATATGCATGCTTCAGCCGTCCGGGACCCCAAACAACCTCTTGGTCTCCTGGTCCCTGCTGCAACCAAGCGACTCAAGGCTTATATTCACCAAACGTCTCAYAGTAGGAGTGCTGATCTGGGATCAGACCCCCTCTCCCCCCCCGCATATAATCGGATATAATCACAGCCACCTGGTGAGGATAGCAAAGGGCTAAATGGGCCAAGTTATGTAATGGGAACAGCTAATATGTAGCCTTTGACTACGTGCAACTACTTCAACGATTTGAATTGGCTGATGCTTYAACTAAAACTTTTTCTAACGTTCTCAGGTATGGCCCCTCTGTATTTTAAAGTATTGTGGTGGCAGCCTCATGTTATGGGTATGCTTGTCACCGGCAGGGACTGGGGAGTTTTTCAGGATCTAGTGTTGAGCAATTCTTGTTTTTTGAGGTCGGTACGATTTTGGCTAGATTAATAAAAAAMAATTACGATTTTCAATTTCGGTTTAGATTATTTTCTTAAATATTAAATGCTTCATGAAATAATGACATTAAAATGATTTTAGAGCTTTTTATTGGAAATTCCAAAGCCAAAAATAATGAACAGGCAAACCTTGAAAATATCCACATTGGCTAGACATCAATAGAAAAATACAAAATGAATATGAAATAATACAATATTTCAGTTGTGTGTATTACTTATCTTTTATTTGCTGACTTAATTTTTTTTCATTCCTTAATTAAAAGTCATCATCTCATCACTGCTCACGCTGTAGCAAAACAGCCAGACAATGTTCTCTCTGCTCCCCATACTGTACTGTCTTTAGTCATCCTATTTAGCTAGGTTAGGCTGACTAAGCATGCTGCAGATCATTTTACTAGTTTACAAAGTAGATAAGGCATACTTTCATGAACTGTCTCTCTTTTCTTTGTGTTGTGTATTTTCCTCTCTCATGTGGTCTATGCGGTCTCTGTCTATCTAACCTAATGTAGCAAGCCTAAAAGTAAAAAAAATATCTTTCTAAGTGGAAAAAACAGGCGCAATGGATTATGGTCATTGTAGTTAATTAATACGTTTCTGGGCTGAACTATGCTGAATATTTGGTTAATGAAAACTACAACTCCCTTCGCCAGCGTTCCACTCTCGTGAATGATTTGATTTCTCTCTAGAGAAACTGCATGTTGGAATCAGAAATACCTGAACGAAATAGTATTCAAGTAATTGAACTGTTGTTTAATAACCGTGAAAAAAAACGAATTGTTGGTTAATCGCTCAGCTCTATCAGGATCAGAAGGAGCAAAGCTGAGGATAACAAGTTAGAGGAAAATCCACATCAGTCTTCTGAAAACCTATAACCCTGGGCTAGATTGTTTTTGAAACTGTTTTTGAAAGGGTGTTTTAAATGTACATTTCTGTCTTTTTCATTCTCGTGATGCCACAATCAAGACAGGTGCCACTGTATGACCGGAGCAAGGAGAAAGTACAATTCAATTGTTATCCCAGTGGAAAAGAGACTAATAATTTCACCCAAAATAACACATTTGCTGTTGTACTTTTTTGTTGCTCTTTTTGAAGATATCCTTCGCATCAGAAACAAAATCAAAATAACCAATGTTTTTTTTCTTCCATCCTTGACGGCATGGATGAGGGACAACTGCCACTGGAGTTTGATGAAAAGAGTTCGGGTAACACTTTATTTGGATAAAACATCTTTAGATGCTCTACAGACTATCAGAAACATTGCAACTAACTATATACTAGCCCTAACCCTAACACTTATCCTAACCCCAAACTTAACCCTAACCCTAACACTTATCCTAACCCCAAACTCAACCCGAGCCCTAATGCTAACCTTAACCCTTACCTCTAACCTTTATTCTAATTCTTACCCTAACCGTAATCTTAGCAAGCAGTTGCTTATCGACAGATAGTCAGTTGCTTATCAACAGATTGTTTGTTGATAGTATGACCATCTGTGTAGCATCTACAGATGGACTATCCACATAAAGTGTGACCACAGGCAGATATCTGATGTGTCAGAGTCTGCTGCACTTGATGTTTTTCTTACAAACCTCATCACTGGCCATCTGCTCCCTGATGCTCTCCTCTGGAGAACCTCCCATCTAGTAGCTGCCAATCAGATCCCTCCAGATAGTATWGATTGAGTTACAGAGACCAGAGGATTCGACGATGCTCCATAGGATGAGTACTTCAGGAGAGGTTAGGGTTAGCCCTAACCCTAACCCTAAAATCAAATGATCCAGAGATGGCCAGCCTCATCATCTCAGACATTAAAGCAACCTGGAGCCTCTATATAATGTGCCATGTKCCGGTGTTCTGCTGGATGGCAGTAACTGTGCTTCAAGATATACTGAGTAAAGTAAAGAGAGGACAAGAGCCTACATCCCTCACTGAAATGAACATGCATTACTTAAGGATACAAACAAGTCCGTTTTGGGATGCACGGATCAACACATGGAAAGGGCAAACAACATGCTTTCATGTCAAACAAAGACGTTATTTAATTGGGAAAGCTAGCATATCAGAACCTGGAAAGTCAAAATGTGCTCATCGCAGAACAGGACTTGAAAGACTGTGGAATTAGTGTCATGGAAGCTGCTACATGCCCTGGCCTGTGTATAGAACTTGTAGAATTAGAGCATAGACTGTATCCCCCAAAAGGTGTATTGTTTTGTACACGTATTTGATCAGGACTTCTTCACTGCTCTATATGCATTTCATGAATTTGTTAACGTCAAAATTGACTCAGCCTTCATCAAAAAGAAAAAAGGGAGCACTTCATTGAATACAACATGCTTCTAAAATGCAGTATTTGTGCACAATTTCTACTTAAAATATCAAAAGGCACTATTCGTGGAACAACCCGGTAATGGCCTTGAGGACCTGGGGGCGAAGTTGCCCACATGATGTTTGTGATGGTAGTAAGCCTCAGGCAATGAGGTTTGTAAAGCAGTAACAAATACAGCAATATGCAGTTAATGCCTTTCGGGAAGGTTTTCGATTGTGTTTCCTTTTTCGTAAACGAAAACCTTCATGAAAGGAATTGGGTAGAAGTAAATTAATTCGCAAATACAAATATAATTTTACATACAGTACCAGTCAAAAGTTTGGACATACCTACTCATTCATACCCTACCTTTTCACAACATAACTGATTGGCTCAAACACATTAAGAAGGAAAGAAATTCCACAAATTACCTTTTAACAAGGCATTCCTGTTTATTGAAATGCATTCCAGGTGACCACCTTATGAAGCTGGTTGAGAGAATGCCAAGAGTGTGCAAAGCTGTCATCAAGGCAAAGGGTGGCTACTTTCAAAAATGTAAAATATATAATACATTTTGATTTGTTTCGGTTACTACATGATTCCATATGTGTTATTTCATAGTTTTGATGTCTTCACTATTATTCTACAATGTAACCATTGAATGAGTAGGTGTTTCCAAACGTTTGACTGGTACTGTATATATTTCATGACTGCATTTGAATTTGATGATATAATATTGGTGCCCATTCAAAAGCTGTGTGTATTAGCGGCATATCAGAGACCAAAAAGCTGAACAGATAAAAAAAAAATATTTGTAGGCTGGATAAATCTAATTTTTCATTTTCAATGATTTACCAAGGGTGGGGTGCTGCTAGTTCTAATTGTAATAATATTACCTTTAATGAGTCTCTGAGTCTTGTCACCCCTTTTCATTCAACCCGACTTTGTGTCTCTCAGTGTGGACCACCGAGGAGAGCGCAGGACCAAACAAGGGCTGAAGAAATGTGAGTAATTAACCATGAGTCATGGCTGATAAAGAACATGAACATGAACATGTAGTAGCACCTTTACAAACACAGTGATGTTTCTGTAGAACACTTGACTGCAAACAAAATCTTTTTCTTGTGGGCACGAGGACAATTGAAGAGATGTATTTTTCTCATCCAAATATTTACCTAATCTAATCACTTTTCAGATGCCAGTGAGCTCACACTAGACGGCAGCACAGCAAATCACACTAGACGCCAACACGGCAAATGGTTTCCTGTCCCTGTCCGAGGGGAACAGGAAAGTGATGCGCCAGAGAAAGGAGCAGCGCTATCCCGGCACCCAAGAGAGGTTTAATAAATAGAACCAGGTGCTGTGCAAGGAGGGCATCGACGAGTGACATTACTTGGAGGCTGAGTGTCTACACGATGTACATATACAGTAGGCATAGCCTACAAGGGAATAGAGAGGAAAGAAGCCAGTGACAATATAATGCTAGGACAGAACGCTGCTTCTTGGACATTGTACGCCTCAAAGTATAAGTACCATGCACAGCACCTAAAAATGATCCACAACTTACGCCTCCCCAAAATCATTCCAAATGTGTTTTACAGAGTAGAGGGTATTTCTGGACTGGCCAGGCCGGCCTGCTGCCCCTCTACAGCATCTCCTCTGAGTCTGACACACTGACCCACCTGTGTGCATTCCACACCCCATTCACTGAGCCACTTTATATTGGGTTTAGATTTAACTCCCCATTCGCAATACTTGATCTGAAATAGTCAAATAGCCTACAGTACATCTAAGCGTTGTCTTTCAGAAAGTATATGTGCCACCGGGTGGGGTGGGAGAGGGGTTTAACAATACTGATGTTATTTTGTATCTCTCCTTTCTCCTTTTTGTTATAATTTGTGAATATTTGTTTTTTTAAGTGCTATTTACTAATACAATTCTTATATGCATTTAGTCAACCTCCTAACCATGTAGTGCACCTCTTCTACCGAATTCATCCTCTTTGTTGCAAAGCCAGTCCCTCCACTGTTACAGGCATAATTTCCGTGGATGTGTGTATGTTACTAGAACTTGATATCATAGCGCTGTGTTCCCCAACTCGAGTCCTAGAGTAGCTTCAGCAGTACACATTTTGATGGTAGCCCCAGACAAACACACCTGATTCATCTTGTTAATGAATCATCAAGCCCTCAATGAGGTTTTTAGATTAAATATTACGTTTCATTTTTTTTCATATTGGTTTTGTTTTGTAGAATTGTGCCAAAGGTTATGTTTTCATGCATTTTTAGGTTTTCTTCAATATTTCTACTTTTAAAGACCTACTCTACACCATTGAGTGGTAAGATACAATGGTTACAAATGTTTGTCCCCATGAGACACCGTAGGAACAAAGCCAGTATCACTTCCCCAAAATAGTCAGAATGAATCTAAGACAACTCAAGAAATCAGACAATTAATCTTCATTTTGTTGTTGTTGATTATTTGAATCAGCTGTGTAATGCTAGGGCAAAAAACAAAATGTCCACCCCTTAGGGTTCCAATGACCAAGTTTGGGGAAATGCTGAGTTAAGGTGTTTGGTGCACTGTTTCTCAAGTATTTAAAAAAAAAACGAAGTCCGATCTGCTGTGTTGCTGGGCAGTCTGGCTCGCTCTCTGTGTGTTCTGCGATAGGATTGGATAGAGTGCAATCACCGCAGCTGTGTATCCCGTGTTAATGGGAAAGTGAGTATTGTCTAAATCAAAACCCAACCCCCAAGAAAGTCGTGATGAACTCACTTACAAAACTCCTATTTACACTTTGTAGCAAAGTTTGACATCAGAATACATTTTTCTGACTAATATCGATGCCGCATAGGCCGTTTTCTACCGGAGAAGTTGTTTAATGCCTTCAGTTGCGCTTTAAAACTCATCTTTATTGGCTAGGTCCTACACTTCCTAGACTTTGATTGTTGCTTTTACGATATGGTTATCTGTATTTGTTATTTTTCTATTTTAGAAACCACAGTGTGCCAGCTTAGCAGAACAGCTTGCTCCCTCTCTGGATACGAACCAGGATATACTGTCTGCACAACAGATCGAACCAGGGCCTTCTGCCTCGCAAACACTCGTGATCGCCTGCTTGATAAAGTATTAGCCAGTTACTTCACCGAAAAGCTAGCTGATGCAAGTGGAGACACTTCTAGCTGTGGAGTGAACTTTAGCATACGATCTTAATTCTGTTTCACTCATCTCTTAACTCACACCACAGCGACTCCAGCTGTTGAGCTGAGCGCAACTACATATTCGGCTCGACTGCACCACTGCGATGGACCGCACTGTGCCAGGAAAGCTTCCTCCCTTTCTGGGTACTACCCAGGGTACACGGTCTGTACAACAGCTCGAACCAGGTTCCTCTGCCTCACAAACACACTTTATCAATTTAATTTGGCCACTTAACTCCGTTAAGTCAGATATCTTTTTGTAAGCAAAACTGTAGGAGATCCCGGGAAATGCTTCATAACAGGGATGTAAACAAATGTGTGCACAATATTTGYGAGAAATAAAGTTTTTGTGCATATGGAAAATGTCTGGGATCTATTTTTATTAAAACATTTTTTTTACCTCTTTTTCTCCCCAATTGGTAGTTACAGTCTTGTCCCATAGCTGCAAATCGCTGCATTCAAAACCAGAGACAACATCCGGGTACTTTGCCAGTCAGGAAAGGTAGAAGAGAACAGAATCACATGCTCTCTGTGGTAAACAGAAGCTTCTGGCAGTTTCTGAAGCCAATGTGGCATATGGAATATATTTTCTTCCTATGAATTTGGCTCCAGCATWTTAACCATTTTGGCTATAAGCTATTCCTGAAAGCTAAGACTCTCTGGAACATGGATGTGCCGTTTGTTCCCCTCTATGATGATCACAGGCCACGTAGGACACGTTAGAAGGGAGTGTCACAAAAACCGCAATTTGGCCGACATGAGAATATAGTTGAATAGCCCCGTAATAACCCTTCTAAAGGTACAGACACACTGAGAAATCTGACTGCCGATAGGTACTTAGCACAGTAGAAGGGGCCATTCCTTCTCTTACTAGAACAAAAGACATCTCTGCTGTGTAATGACCGGATACCGGTGAACCAGCCTTTTCTACTTGTAGAATCGCAATGCTCATCAGTGGACGATAACTTGACTTTGATCCAATCCCTTCTTCCTGAATGTGGAATGAGGCAGCGCTCGGTGTGTTGGTTTAAAAGCTTTTGAAAGTGTCTGAAAGAGTGTTCTATTGGAAAAGTTTGGTTACTAGCTAGCTACTTTTTGATTTTGGATCCCGCGGTTGGCATCGGTTGCTGGAATCGCTGCTATCTGTCCAGGGATCCTGTCGATCGAAGGTCTGGTGATGAGCTGCTTGAATGCAGCCCGTGACGTGGTTAGCCCATGTGGATGGGTCCGCGGATTGTCCCGGGCTTGTGGCTGTCTAGATCCCTACTGTTTGTTGCTATTTCCATCTTCCCTACACCCTGCGCTGTCTGTAATGGCCGGGAGTAACAGTATAGCCTACGTTGCTGGCATGACAAACACCAAAGCTGGTGGGAGTACAGTTGAAAACAGTGGTGTCTCTCTATCACAGGTGAAGGATCTTTTAAAGAAACAAAAATTGTTCTACAAGCAGTTGTTACAACAACAACAATATAGCTTCAACTGTTGTGTCCAAATACTGGTGGAGTCAACTAATAGAAGAATGTACGACCTGAACAGAGAGGTCCAGGACCTGAAGAACAATTTACAGTTATCCTAGGGTCAGCTCGATGAGTTTAAACAGGACAATGGCAAGATGACAACAATCTGAAAGTCGTTGAGAGGACATTAGTTCTGTATGTGAATCCATGAGGACAAAGACATCTGATTATGTCGAGGTACAATCAAGGTGGAACAACATTGTGGTAGACAAAATTGCAGAATCTCCACATGAGACCTGGTTGGAGTCTGAGGACAAAGTGAGGGAAACTGAAGATGGACCACAGGAAGATTTAGTTGGAGCTGACCCACAGGACTGAAAACCCACCACCGGTCCCAGGTGACAGGCCCAGGCCGATAGTTCCTGAGGTTCAATTACAAGGTAGCGGTTCTGGAAAGAGCCAAGAACTTGAGGGGAACGTACATCTTRTTAAACAAGGACTATCCTGAATCTGTGAGCCAGAAGGGAAAATAACTTATCCCGGCCAAGAAAGCTGCCAGAGCGCATGGGGACATTGCTTACATCCGATTTGACAGGCTCATTGTCCACCCTCCCTCCCAAAAGCCTAGAAGGGATGAGAGAGCCAAGCCCATGGATTTGTAGTTCTAACCCTGCAGCACACACACACACTAACACACACCAACTGATTGCTTTTCTTTTTCTCTTGCTTTGTTTGTTCTTTTCAATATTATGTCTTTCTCTGAGAAGCTACCCAGGAAAGGGCTGAAAATAGCCCATATTAATATACTGTATGTAGCCTTAGAAATAAGGTTCATGAAATCAATAACTTGCTGACATCAGATAGCATGCCTAAGGAAAGTATTCAGACCCCTTGACTTTTTCCACATTTTGTTAAGTTACAGCCTCATTCTAAAATTGATTGATCGTTGTTTTCTCTCTCATCAATCTACACACAATACCCCAAAATGAGAAAGCAAAAACAGGTTTTTAGATATTTTTGCAAAAATAAATAAATAACTGAAATATCACATTTACATAAGCATTCAGACCCTTTACTCAGTATTTTGTTGAAGCACCTTTGGCAGCGATTACAGGCTCAAGTCCTTTTGGGAATGATGCTACAAGCTTGGCACACCTGTATTTTTGAAGTTTCTCCCATTCTTCTCCTCTCAAGCTCTGTCAAGTTGGATGGGGAGCATTGCTGCACAGCTATTTTCAGGTGTCTCCAGAGATGTTCGTTCGGGTTCAAGTCTGGGCTCTGGCTAGGCCACTCAAGGACATTCATAGACTTGTCTCGAAGCCACTCCTGCATTGTCTTGGCTGTGTGCTTAGGGTCATTGTCCTGTTGTAAGGTTGACCTCTGCCTCAGTCTGAGGTCCTGAGCGCTCTGGAGCAGGTTTTCTGTACTTTGCMCCATTCATCGCTCCCTCAATCCTGACTAGTTTCTCAGTCCCTGCCGCTGAAAAACATCCCCACACCATGATTCTGCCACCACCATGCTTCACCGTAGGGATGGTTCCAGGTTTCCTCCAGACATGACGCTTGGCATTCAGGCCAAATAGTTCAATCTTGGTTTCATCAGACCAGAGAATCTTGTTTCTCATGTTCTGAGTCCTTTAGGTGCCTTTTGGCAAACTCCAAGTGGGCTGTCATGTGCCTTTTACTGAGGAGTGGCTTCTGTCTTGTCACTCTACCATAAATGCCTGATCGGAGGAGTGCTGCAGAGATGGTTGTCCTTCTGGAAGGTTCTCCCATCTCCACAGAGGAACTCTAGAGCACTGTCAGAGTGACCATCGGGTTCTTGGTCACCTTCCTGACCAAGGCCCTTCTCCCCCGATTGTTCAGTTTGGCCGGGCCGCCAGTTCTAGGAAGAGTCTTGGTGGTTCCAAACTTCTTCCATTTAAGAATGATGGAKATTTTAGAATAAGGCTGTAATGTAACAAAATGTGGAAAAAGTCAAACGGTCTGAATACTTTCCGAAGGCACTGTATCAGCCGTTTCTGAGACTCACTAAGATAATTATTTTGATGATACAGCAGTAGCAATATAAGGATATYACATCTATCACAGGAGGTTGGTGGCATCCTAGTTGGGGAGGACGAGCTCGTGGTAATGGCTGGAGCAGAATAAGTGGAATGGTAGCAAACACATCAAACATGTTGTTTTTTTTAATAAGAAATGTGATGAAAATTCCAAATTGTTTGCATAATCAACTTACGCACAGCTCTGACCCACACACTTACCCCACCAGACATGCCACCAGGGGTCTTTTCACAGTCCCCAAATCCAGAACTAATTCAAGAAAGTGCACAGAATTATATAGCTCCATTATTGCATGGAACTCCCATCTCATATTCRTCAAATTAACAGCAAACCTGTTTTAAAAACATATAAAGCAACTCCTCAAGGCACAACGCCTCTCCCCTGTTTGACATAGATATTTTGTGTGTGTGTGTTGATATGTGGACTACAGTATGTMTGCCGTTTTTAAATGTATGTAGTTCTGTCCTTGAGCTGTTCTTGTCTYTTAATGTTCTATATTATGTCATGTTTCATGTTCTGTGTGGACCCCAGGAAGACTAGCTGCGACTTTTGCAACAGCTAATGGGGAATAAATGCCAATAAAATGCCAAAACTACCAAATACCAATCAGATAGCATAAACCTCCGCGCGGGGGAGCCGACAGAAGTGACAAGAAAAAGGGAAAAAGGCGTCCCTTTTCCTGGTGTAATCCACCCCCTTTTCATTAGAATTGTTCTAACTAAATCAATAAAGGTGCATAATACATACAGAATATTTTTTCTAGAGCAAGTCCTTACATATTTTACATCTGGCTAAAGAGTTTTGTGCTTGAAGAAGTKTTTTTTTGTTAGGTTAGGATTGATCATGTGCACCTGCTTATTAGTTAGGTAGCTAGCTACCATTAGCTTGCTAACAGAGCTAGGAAGTCACACACACTTCATATGAAACGAATGGGGTGGTATGTGGAGCGCAATGCACACAACACTAAATGCTAGCTAGCAGTAATCCATGAGGAGGTACAGCATTGAGACCATATGGCTTGGAATATCATTCATTTTGTTTGCTGAAATAGCAATGATTTATTGTCAATAAATTGTTTTCMTCCGTAAATAGCCATCACATGCACATTACACACATGTAAATACATGTATTGAACTCCAACAATCAATCAACATAGTACGTGCTCAATATGAAATCTTGAGAATGAACAGATAACAATTAGGCCTATGTATGACCAGGTGATATTCACTTACTCTATTCACTGGTAACATTAGTTTTTACACAATAATAAAAAACGTTATGCYCAAGGGGGACACTGGATGAATATGATCACATAATGTTTTAGATTTGCTTGATTTAACTCAGCTGTCGTGCTGGGTTTGGGATGGAGGAGTTCACACAACTTATGACCGATAGGATGCAATCAAATGTACAAACCCTGACATCCCAGCACGCCAGACAGGCAAAAGGCACCTAAAAATGAGCATTGGGTGGGATTTGGGCTCTAATTGCTTAGCGACAGAACAAAATCTGCTGGGGAAGAGGGTTGTGTGTTTTTTTTATTGGGCACAGGGGAAGGTAGTGCGTTTTTACTCTCTGGTTTACATTCACTCTTCTGCTTGTGTTTTCCTCATAAACAACGGCTTGACTAACTTTTGATATTACCCTAATAAAGTTTAGAAACGTTTGTGAAGGTTTGGTATGGTGTCACTATAATTAAGCTTTAGCTACTGCAGGCGTATGATATGGCGTATGATATGAAGGCAGTGCACCCTAGTGCTCCAACTGACTCCGACAGTTGAACTTGAGGTGAGGAAGTCTGTTTCAGGCCTACCAGAGTTACTCCTATAATCTAACAATATAATGCTTATCTTTATACAAAATATTCAGATCGAAAATGAACAAATTCTGTACGTCTATATCTGTATAGCAGATAGCCATGTGGCATAAAGAAATGCATGTTGGAGTCGTAGCATGCCACCGGCATATCTCTCTCTATGGGGTTAGGCCTAAACTTCTCTTATTTTATATAGGCTCTATGTACATATTGAAATATGAATATCATACAGTGGACACCTTAGCCTATAGGCCTATGCATGCAATGCCCTGAAACAATCAATCAATCAACCCAAACTGTGCAGCGGCCAATTGATGAATGGTGTTGGTGTTTCAAAACACCAAAAACTTGAATGACATTCGGAGATTATCAAGCCAAGCCTTCGATACCCGGTAAGCCTACAAGGTAGGGAGGGATGTATTTTCTTTTAATCGAGATCGACACAGTCAATTTATTGTGGCGTTGAAAACGCAAAACATGATATTGAAGTGCCTGAAGTCGGTATGCGTTGTTTATTGGTTGTGTGGTGCATTGGCACAGAAACCTGTTGGTGGAAAATTTGTTGCAAATATTTATTATAATTATAAATATGGCATCAAAATGTTGAAAATATGATTTCCCCCCAGCTGATCGTTGTGTGCAGTTGGCTCTGATCTTACTGTAATGAAACAGGCAGGGAGAGTGAGCTTATCTGTGGTGGTCGGTGAACCCTCAACCTTCTGGCCCGTAGCTCTGCATTGCATCGACTGTCCCACAAAAGCATGCTGATGGCAAAGTCGATATCCACATTTATAAACACAGGGTCGCTACAGTTATTGTTCTTTTTGGTCGTAAACATTATTTTGAGGTGAGGGTGGGAGGGTGTTCAATTTACACTGAACAAAAATATAAACATAACATGTTAAGTGTTGGTCCCATGTTTCATGAGCTGAAATAAAAGATCCCAAAAATGATCCATACAGTATGCACAAAAAGCTTATTTCGCTCAAATTCTGTGCACAAATTTGTTTACATCCCTGTTAGTGAGCATTTCTCCTTTGCCAAGATAATCCTTCCACCTGACAGGTGTGGCATGTCAAGAAGCTGATTAAACAGCATGATCGTTACACATGTGCACCTTTTGCTGGAGACAATAAAAGGRCACTGTAAAATGTGCAGTTTTGTCACACAACACAATGCCACAGATGTCTCAAGTTTTCAGGGAGTGTGCAATGTGCATGCTGACTGCAGGAATGCCCACCAGAGCTGTGCCAGAGAATTTAATGTTAATTTGTCTACCATAAGCCGCCTCCAACATCATTTGAGAGAATTTGGCAGTYCGTCCAACGGACTCACAACCYCAGACCACCACATCCGGTTTCTTCTCATCCGGCTTCTTCACATCCGATTTCTTCARATCCGACTTCTTCACCTGCGAGATGGTTTGATACCAGCCACCCGGACAGCTGGTGAAACTGTGGGTTTTCACAAATGAAGAATTTCTGCACAAACTGTCAAACCATTTCAGGGAAGCTCATCTGCATGCTTGTCGTCCTCATCAGGGTCTTGACCGGACTGCAGTTCAGCGCCGTAACTGACTTCAGTGGGCAAATTCTGACCTTCGATGGCCACTGGAATGCTGGAGAAGTGTGCTCTTCACAGATGAATCTCAGTTTCAATTGTACCGGGCAGATGGCAGACGTGTGCGTGTATGGCGTTGTGTAGGCGAGCGGTTTGCTGATGTCAGCGTTGTTAACAAAGTGCCCCGTGGTGGCGGTGGGGGGATGGTATGGGCAGGCATAAGCTACGGACAGCGAACACAATTGCATTTTATCGATGGCAATTTAAATGCKTAGAGATACTGTGACAAGATCCTGATGCCCATTGTCGTGTCATTCATCCGCCACCATCGCATCATGTTTCAGCACGATAATGCACGGCCRAATGTCGAAAGGATCTGTACACATTTCCTGGAAGCTGAAAATGTCCAGCACACACACCAGACATGTCACCCATTGAGCATGTTTGGGATGCTTGGATCGATGTGTAGGACAGCATGTTCCAGTTCCCGCCAATATCCAGCAACTTTGCACAGTCATTGAAGATGAGTGGGACACCATTCCACAGGCCACAATCAACAGCCTGATCAACTCTATGTGAAGGACATGTGTTGTGGCAAATGGTGGTRGTACCAGATACTGACTGGTTTTCTGATCCAAGCCCCTACCTTTTTTAAGGAATCTGTGACCAACAGATGCATATCTGTATTCCCAGTCATTTGAAATCCATAGATTAGTGCCTAATTAATTAATTTCAATTGACTGATTTCCTTATATGAACTGTAACTCAGTAAAATATTTGAAATTGTTGCACGTTGCGTTTATATTTTTGTTCAGTATATTTTACAGAACAAGGGAAGGGTCATGTGAAAATCTTTAAAATGTTGGGGAGGGGGGTAAAAAAAAATTATGACACCTTGAGTATACACCTCCCTCTCCGGCCTCTAGGTCATCAGGCTGCTGATTATCCCACACACCTGTCACCATCGTRTCGCGCACCTGTGTCTCATGACACTCACCTGGACTCCATCACCTCCTTGATTATCTTCCCTATATCTGTCACTCCCCTTGGTTCTTTCCTCAGGTGTTACTGACTCTGTTTTCATGTRGGTGCGATGTTTGTGTTTCGTGTTCATTGTTTCTTTTATTTCTTAAAACACCTACTCCCTGAACTTGCTTCCTGACTCTCAGCGCACTCGTTACAGATTTGGAATAACACTGTGAAAATGATGATTATGCCCCTTTAGTGTAAGAGCTGTTTGAAAAGACCACCTGAAATGTCTGCCTGTTTGGTGGGATGGCGTTTTGGCCTGCCTGGTGATATTACCAGACAGTAAATGAGTTAAGAGAGTTCCGAACCTCTCTGCAAATAACAGCTAGTTTTCAGTTTCCCCCTCCCCACTCAGACCAGTCCCAGACACTCCCAGCAAAATTCTTGCTTTAGAAATTGCTCTTTGCTAATCAGCWWTTTTTTTTGTTTCTTTATGACCATTTGAATTGAAAACAATCACAGTAAGGTACTTAATTGCTACACAGAAATGATTTAATATTGAGATAAAAAACGACTGCATTGGACCTTTAACCATGGGGCGTTCCTCTGCCCATGCATTGCTGACACATGCCAGCTCTTACCTTGCCGAGATATCAGCAAACCAACCAACATAAGCTCCTCATAAGAATGAGGATCCTTCCCCTTGTTTTGATTTTACATTTTAAAGGGGAATTTCAGCATCTTACAAAGTACTGTAATATAGCCCTGGATATCATACATTGTCTTCAATTATATTCTATAACGACTCAAAAGTGTGGACCCTAATTTGTCTTCTTGTGCGTTTTGGAAAACCAATGAAAATTGAATTGAAACGATGGATCATACTGTCTGTGCAGCTCTCATAACATGTTGGATTGGAAATCTGCCCTGTTTCTGTGACGTGCATCTAATTCATCTCAGATAATAACAAAATTACAATTTGTCCGATGGGATTTGATCCCTTGAACATGAGCCATGGAGGATGAGGAAAGGATTTAGGACATGTTCCGTTTTTCTACAAGATTAACCATAAAATCGGTAGGAATCAACACGTTTGTCGAAGCCAGAGTCAGAAGAGAGGAAATCACACTTTTGAAACACATCGTCATTGAGAAAATCAACAGTACAAAAGATCAGAGATGGTCCTTGATTCTGACATTCCTTCCAAACATTCACTACAGCTACAATAGCCTGGAGGTGATCGGCAGGAGAGAACAGAGGGGCGAAAAAACGGAAGAGAGAACTTACATTTCCTCTTTTGAAGATTGTGACTGAAAGCAGGAAAGAAACACGGCACTGAGCCACTTCCTTCGCAGGTTGCTCCTCCTCACCAGAAACACATTCTACCATAACACCATTGCAATACCAGTTGATAAAACRTTACTCTCTTAACATCAAATCCATAGGTCTAATATAACTTGTTACATGCTTGTAATGAGTTACGTTGCTTCTACTATTTTACTAGTAGTGGATAGACTCACTCTTTTTACTCAAAACRATGATCTATCTGCCATTAGTCACTATCGGACTCATCGCGCAACGAGCCATTGTTTACAGATGGCTCAATAGTGGAAGCTTCCGTAGCCTGGCGTCCTTGATCAACCAAACCTAAACTACGCGGTTTCACCAAAATAACGTTTCCCGTCAACATCCAATGTCTCTAGGAACAATACTGTCCTTCGCTATCAATAAATATGTCCTTCGCTATCAAATAGTGTTTAAAAAAGTTTTTACCCAGGGTCTCCCATTTTCTGCACGTGGGCTGCCATTGTAGTCCATTCTAGACCACGCAGTTACACGAGCGTAAARTAACACGTGATTTCCCACTTATACAGGCGGAAAATGGTAGACCCTGAGATAAAAACGTGTTTTAAATGCTTATTTGATAGCGAAGGACARATTCAACCTGACGAATCACAAGTATTGTTAATAGAGATATTGGATATGCCTCTGTTGATGGGAAATTTTGGCTCGTTGCGGGATGAAGCAATATAGGCCTATCAGTGGTGGATCGACTCACTCTTCCTGAAACCCTTACCTATCTGCTGCTAGTCACGACCGGCCTATCCCAGCTTGTGCTGTGCTTATTATATGTTATCTGTAGTGGATAGACTCACTCACTCTTTTTTACTTTACCATGCACTAGTCATCATACAATTACATCCCTAACTTGGTATGTTACCTTTGACCCCCATGATGTTAAATCTGTGACCCTTGAACCTCCCTCTCAGACATGGGAACATTGACTCTCTTTATGACTGGTTAACGGGCCTCAGATGTTCCCTGTGCTACTGCCCACAACCTAACACACGCACACACGCACACGCACACACACACACACACACACACACACACACACACACACACACACCCCATTGGGCGCCTCTGAGACTCTGAGGCTCTGAGCTCCCTAATTGGCCTATTAGGTAGGACGGGGGCGGGAGTATTTGAAATGTGTGGCTAAGAGCTTGTCAATCAAATGCGATTACACCCGCCCCCCTACGGTTTGCTCTCTCTGCCTCCGCTGTGCACATTCAATGTGAGACAGACAACAAATAGGCAGAGAAGGTTGTTACTGTGTGGTTTTGGATGAGCGCCGAAATCGTTTGTAGACTTCGCACATACACAACAGGATGTAGCAGCGGCGAAAGAAATAAGAAAGGAGAAGAAAAGCGCGTGCGAAGAACGGAGGTGCAGATTGTGAGAGTGGACAGAAGCAGAAGCCGACGGTAGCAGGATTACCCACGGCAGGTTATGATGACAGCACCGCGGCCCGAGCTTCTAACCTGAAGTACCGCTCCATGCGCTTTTGTTTGACGCAACGCTGGATTTTTACGCACTGAACGGACTCTGACTGGCACAGTTCAGATACTTTTGTAACAGAGGGGAGCACTGAAAGAKAGAGGACAGGATGGCGAGCCAAAACGACTGCTGTGTGAAGGTCTCTTTGAGGTATGCCCCTCCGCGATCCCTGAATGCCCACTGAAAGATTTCTGCCGACCTTTGCAGAGCGCATTGTGTGTCTGTGTGTCTCTGTTACCGGGCAATGAATTAATTGAGTCGCTCACATGTGAGTCATAGAAGCATTCTCTGGTGATGCTATTTAGCTGTCCATATGTAGAGTACAGCAATAGTTGCATTAGTACAGTTAGAATTTGGCGTGCTTTTGCAACATATGGGTGGTGTTCTTCTAGCTACTGTACACAGAGCAGATAAGGCAAAGCATGTGCGAGCATGCCTTCATATAGGTGCAGAAGATTAAGTAGATCAGTGCTATTATGCTGATAGGCTGAATGATCTGTTGGTTGAAATCATGAGTGTTGTGGGATTCTGAAAGTCCTCAGCCCAGGTGCTGGCGGGGGAGCATATCCATGGGGCGTTGCAGCCTGGTCTCATAGACTAGACGCAGCATAGTAAATGTAAAGTTGGCCTCTCAAGTACGTATGATATGTTACGTTTGGTATGGTTACATAAGACAGACGGTTACTTAATGCAAAAACAAAAGTAGTTTGGTTGGACAGGTGGGTGTATAACGCGAATGAAGGTTGCAAATTTGAATATCATCACTGATAGCATTTTAGCTAAATAGCAACTTTTCAACTACATACTACTTTTTTGCTACATTGCAACTACTTGGCGTGTTAACTAACCCTTCCCCTAACCTTAACCCTTTTAGCTAACCCTGCCCTTAACCKTTTAACCTAACTCCTAAACTTTACCCTGACCTTAACCTTAACCCCATAGCCTAGCTAACGGTAGCCAGCTAGCTAATGTTAGATACCTAGCTAGAATTCATAACATATCATACGTTTTGAAAATTCATAACATTGTACGTTTAGAAAATTCGTAACACATTTTGAATTGTAATTTGTAACATCATATGAGATGGGTGATGGACATTCAAAATGTAATACATACCATACGAAACGTAACATATACTAAATGGAGTGTCCCAGATTTACGTACAGAATAATACGAAATGCTCTGAGACCAGGTTGGGCATTTCTGCCAGTCACAATAATATCAAATTCTCTTCATGTGAGCTCTCCATGCCATGTGTTGTTGCTATTGCAATAGGGTGTCTTATCATCGTTACAACATACTTGCTTTCCCTCAATGACTCAGTGTTAGAAAAAATTTACTTTGGACCTTGCTGAAATGTGTTTTTGCATTTTGAGTATAGCAGCACAAAGAGATGTAGATACTGTTCCCCAAAGCGATGACATGTCCTTCACATTTTATTCACTGCCTTTGTTGAGAACGAACCCTGAAGGCATGGGGCTGGGTTGTGAGGTTATCGATGAATATTGGACATCATCGCTGTTTAATTGGGGTGCCATAAGGGGATATTATATATCACAGTAGGCTATTACCACTAGGGCTGTGGCGGTCGTGAAATTTTTGTCAGACGGTGATTGTCAAGCAAATAACTGTCGGTCTCACGGTAATTGACCGTTCATTAACATAAACACATTTAGCATCTCCTGGCTTCCACACATAAAAAAAGTCTAATAAATCCATGTAATATCGCCTACACCTTCACAATAAATCCATGATTTATTTTAGACAGGTCTAAAGAAGCATGATATGAAGAAAATGTAGTCTATTTCAGAAGAACAGAATAGCATACTCTGAGTTGTCCTTATGCTAGGTCCTGATGTGGCTATGCCAAATGGCTGTGGGCTAAACTAGTTCATTTAGCAGACAAGATTTGCTTATAATTCCGTGGCATTATTTTATATTATTTCATAGTATGAAGAATACAGATTAACACATATATATATAAATATTGAAAATATATTTTCTCCAAACGATTTGAGGGATTTAACTGTGTTGATCAGTTAACAAATAAATAAAAATGCTTAATTTATGCTTAATTTAGAGTTATTAATGTAACTTTAGTTGTTCTACAAATGTTGGGCTATATGTTTAGATTTGTAATACATTGTAAGGCTGCATGATGAGACTAATGATGATTTGAAAAAAGTCGCTTGAAAGGCATGAGCTCTGCTTAGTGTTTTTGCGCAGGCTGTACACACCAATAGTCTCTCATTCACAATTTGACAAGCACTTGATAATGCCTTGAATTTCACAGTAGCATACCCTTTGTGGCTGTAAAGCACCCTAAAAAATCCATGGCCTTTGCGGCCTGGGCTTGCTGCGTTGTGCCCTTCTCCCTGAGTGTGCTGCGCAATCCGAAGCGTCTCGCACTCACATGGCTCTCCTTCACGTGATCAGGTCGTTCTCACAGGCTACACACAAGTGAAGGCAGGCTCATCGGGGATGCAACTGKGCGCGTCCTTATCCAATTCCGAGGTGTACAGTACTAGTCAAACGTTTGGACACACCTACTCATTCCAGAGTTTTTCTTTATTTGTACTATTTTCTACAGTGTAGAGTAATAGTGAAGACAACAACACGATGAAATAACACATATGGAATCATGTATTAATCAAAAAAGTGTTAAACAAATCAAAATATATTTAATATTTGAGATTCTTCAAAGTAGCGACCCTTTGCCTTGATGACATCTTTGCACACTCTTGGCATTCTCTCAACCAGCTTCACCTGGAATGCTTTTCCAACAGTATTGAAGAAGTTCCCACATATGCTCCCACATATGCTCCCACATATGCTGAGTACTTGTTGGCTGCTTTTCCTTCACTCAGTGGTCCAACTCATCCAAAACCATCTCAATTGGGTTGAGGTCGGGTGATTGTTGCGGCCAGGTCATCTGATGCAGCACTCCATCAATCTCCTTCTTGGTCAAATAGCCCTTACACAGCCTGGAGGTGTGTTGGGTCATTGTCCTGTTGAAAAACAAATGATAGTCCCATTAAGCATAATGCTGTGGTAGCCATGCTGACTGACTAATATATAATTGATAGGCGAATATTGTCACCCATCAGACTTCTTGATTGAATCTTCTCTTTACTTATACAAAATAATATGTGTAACATTTGTTTAGATTTAGAATGAACCATTATCATGCAACTGTATCGAAACAGGGGCAGCGGGAAAAAATATGTCATCTATGCACTTAAARAGCGAATGGAGGACGCTTTTCCCCGTGGTTTATTTTCATGCCAGCCAGGTAGACTATACTTKTTTTGTAAATTATACACAATGTGCACAATTTTAGGAAAGTTAAGAAATAAATATAGTAGGCCTAGTCTATAGAAAGCTGATGGGATCCTCCTCTTTTTATTAGCGGCCATCACTCTGTTTTCTCCCGCAATTGCAAAGCCTATAGAAATGTTGTGCCACATGAAGTGAAGTGTTTGATTTTTTGTTGTTGTTGATTTTTTACATTTACATTGTCAGAGGGATTAGGGAGACAATAGAGTGCTGAGTACCAGTTGGTAGCTAGTTTGGTAGGCTWCTAATGATAATCGGCAGTATCAGAGCTTCGAGAAGCATAATTACCGTGACAAAACGGTCACGTGGAATTTGACTGCCTTCATGACTCTAGTAATGTGAGAAGGCTTGACTTAATTGGGCTAGTATATTGGATAGTATATCTGCAGTCATGTGCGCGCGCGTGTTTCTCTTTCTCTGTGTGTGCGTGCTCGCGTGGTAACCTTGTCGCAGCCAGACGGTTTTGCCCCGTGGCAAGGCGGTCGGAATCGGGGCCTTTTTGAAGTCAACCGTAATATCAATGGCTCCATTTTCCCATTTTCCCGTGCAGTGGCCCATGCGTGGTTGGTGGGCTAAATGGTTACAAGGCTCGTAGCCCATAGTCAGTCAGCTGGATGCGTGCCAAATGGTACCCTATTCCCTATATAGTGCACTTCTTTTGACCAGGGTCCATAAGTAAAGAATACGGTGCCTTTTAAAGGACACATCCAGCTGACTGGCTATAGGCCACGAGCCTTGTAACCATTTATCCTACCAACCACACATGGGCCACTGCACGGGAAAATGGGGCCACCAATATTATTACGGTTGACTTCTAGAGGTTCTGACCCCCCCCCCCCCCCCCCCGGTGCGGCACGAGACCGTTGGACAATGGGCCGACACCACCGCCTCACCACGGGGCAGAACCCGGCATTAGAGTCAGCCTGTCAGTTAGTTCCTTTGCGCTCTTTGTCACAATGTCAAAAAGAGGAAGTGGTTTAGCCTGCATTTTGCTGAGGCTTTTCAAAAAGAGTGAAAAGAAGAAAAGCGATGCTGCTTCATTGTTGTTCGTCTGTTGTTCGTATTGGGGCGGCAGGTAGCCTTAGTAGATCGAATCCCCGAGCTGACGAGGTTCAAATCTGTCGGTCTGGCCCTGAACAAGGCGGTTAACCCACTGTTCCTAGGCCCGTCATTGTAAATAAGAATTTGTTCTTAACTGACTTGCCTAGTTAAAACAAAAGGTTAAATAAATAAAATACAAATGAGGAAGTGGGGTTAAAGGCCGAGGCCCTACTATTGATTTATTTAACTGGCCGGGGGAGGGGATGGTATGTGAGGATGAGTGAAGGTGAATGGTATCAGTTATAGTTCACACCTTTCAGACACACACAGTAGGYGCCTGACATGACCTGACAACACAGCAGCAGGAGACAAGGCTGTCTCTCTATTCAAAGCTGCATTTTTCAACAGATTATTTTGTCACTATGGAAGTACAATTTACTTAATTAGTGTTAGTTACCCTGCACTAGGTATAGGCCTACTGTAAGCACACGAAGTTGAACAATACCAACCAATGTTAATTCAGTAGCAAACACGAAAATAAGCACACAGAGGTATGTAATAACCATAGTGCCACTGTTGTAATAGGAATCTTAAAAGCATGCTCTGTTCTCTTCTTCGTGTGTGATCCAAAATGTGCGTATGTGTGTATTTACTCTGTTGCTAATGGGTGGCACCAGTGTTAGTGGTGACAGGAAG
Source organism: Salvelinus sp. IW2-2015 (assembly GCF_002910315.2). NCBI lineage: Eukaryota > Metazoa > Chordata > Actinopteri > Salmoniformes > Salmonidae > Salvelinus > Salvelinus sp. IW2-2015. The sequence continues at coordinate 6,212,495 of NC_036851.1, read as the reverse complement.
TAGGGACGCATACAAACAAACACACGGATCTCGAGGACTTCCCGTGGAACTAGGTATGCATCCCAAATACCACACCCAATGCACTACTTTTGACCTTATCTCAACGGGCCCTGGTTAGAAAATAGTGCACTACATTGGGGAATAGGGTGCCATTTGGGATGGACTGTCTTCGTAGCGACGGGGAAGACWATTCCAGGGAACGCCGGGCCACTGYTAACAGAGAGTAGATGGATGGCTGTGTAATCGCTCCCACATTTTATAATCGGAATTCTGTTCTGCAACAGAGGAACCTCCGTTCAAGGWCTGCGTTTCGAAAAGTACGGGTTTGACCGGCGCGTGTGCACGCTGGTGAGGGAGCCGACGGAGGGGGGTGTTGATGGCCAAACAAAGTCAGGTCATTCACCACCCTGACCTAGAGGCTGGACCCCATACCCCCGCCCCTCCACAGTCTGTGTCACAACAGAGAAGCCGTTAATTTCCTGTCTGTCTGGGAAAGCCTTCACTAAACAACATTCAGAGAACATACAGCCAGCATACAGATAGCCTGTTACACAATGACCCAGAATCCTGCATCCAAACAGTAGATCACACACTTCCAGTGCGGTCGATGCCATCTTGAGGGCTGGTGTTGGCTTGAGGTTGACAGATTTATGTTGCTGATGGCTTGGTCTAAGCCATGTGTGTGTGTGTGTGTGTGTGTGTGTGTGTGTTTATTTTTGTTTAATCTGTGTGCGTGGGAAGTCATATGTGCTTTTCATGTATTTCTCTGTGTGTGCAAGCTCATTTTTGAACATGTGCTTTTGGGTGTGTGGGTATGTTTGTTGTTGAGTTTTTCATCTGCAGGCCATGTTTGCCCCTCTCTCCCCTCTCTTTGTCCCTCTCCATCCTCCTCTCCCCTCCTCTTTTCACCCCCCCGTCATTGCAGGTGTTGAGTCAACAGCCAATCTTGTTATAAATAGACACAAAGAAGACCGAGAGAGGCTGTTGACTGCATGTCTCCTGTGACGACAGGACGAAACCGGAGGAATCATGGAGGAGAGACACAGGGGGCCTGCATCCCAAATGGCACCCTATTCCCTATGCAGTGCACTACTTTTAATCGGAGCACTGGTCAACAYTAGTGCTCTAAATCYAGTTGATGAGACAAGCAGCCAGCCACCTCCTCTGGGTGCTCTTAAACAACGTTACCCGCCAAGCGCCCAGGGGGGAGCTGAGATTGTCTGATGTTCTGTTCTGCTCCTCTTGTGATGATGAGGCTGGAAATAGATTAATACGTATACTTTATTGTGATGAATAGGTTATTATGAACAGGGAAGGGGATACAAGGATGTACTTTYTTCACTGTTCCCATGCAGGAGTGATCTTTGTATGTTGTGATGATCGCAGAAGCGTTTTACCACACCGGTGACCGCCATTGGCTTACAATTTTCGACTTCAGTKTGTGTGACGCAACGTGCGTTGTGTGAAATGATTTTCTGCTACCAAACTTTTCGTTGCCGCTTTGGTCTGCATTCAGACTGTTACAGGCCACGATATCGACAGTCTGCCCTTGACACAACAGTGAGTGGCCTAGAATACAATGACAGAAGCCAGGGGGGTGTAGAATAAATAGACATTTTTAAAAGGGTTTGTTTTGGTTGTTGGACGTATGTCCTGTGTAGGATGTGTGTGTCGCGTCTGTTTCCTGTTGACACTGGGAACCGTTCACTGGGTCGACAGCCTCTCTAGGGGGGCTGCTTTACAGGCCTGGCTCTGGTGGGAACTAGCCTCAGGTCAGAACGTCTGTGTGTGTGTGTGTGTTATGCTGAGCGATTTAACCAAAATCATTGGTTCAATTATTTTGAATTCCATTTCCTTCTGTTTTTTTCTTCTTCCGTGAGCTCAATGCGCACACGTTGCATAGTTTCTCTAGAGATTAATCAGATCAAGCCCAAACTGTAGTAGGGAGTTGTAGTTTCCAACAAGAAAAAAAATCTACATAGTTTAGCGCAGAAAACCTGGTCATTAACAACAACGACCATAATCCATTGTATGCCGGTGTGTTTCTTTTACACCTGCTACGTTAGGTTAGTGCTGGGAGAAAAGAGCGAGAAGAATGCGTGACAGAAGAATGCGTCATTTCATCACATTTGTGTAGTGGCATAGAMCAGTAGAATAGAGGCACTTACAGAAGTTTTATACATGGGGTACATTTTTTTGTGGGTAAAAAATGGGAATAATGTTGGCCTTTGATAAAATAATTTCATGCAATTCTATGTACGTCATTTTACATGACTGGAGACTTTGGCCGAGTCTTTGTTAATGCCACACAAATGATCAAAATGGCAGGCAAKTTTGACACGGACYAAACTGAYAATCTGATATCAATAAAAAARGACCTTGTCTTGAATCCATCGATAGCCTAGGCCTAGGTGTGTGGAGACATGTTGTGGGCTACAATGTGAGGAGGAAATTGTAGTCATAAAAAATGCTTTCCGGTTTCACTGACCCACACAATGATGCGCAGCTCACTCACTGGTGAAGGCCGACGCACTCGTGCCAAAAGCCTCTCTCTGTCTCTCGCTCTCAAAACAATATTTGGAAGTTGATCAAATATTTTGGTGGCCTACAGCATAGAGTCTAAGTTAAATGATTCAGTGCAACGCTTGAGAGATGCTTGTGTCTTTCGGAGCAGAGAGGGAGAGAGATCATAGAAAGTGAATGTCATTCTAGTTATGTGAGAGATACTGGCYCYCTTCTCTCACAGCCARCMTCCRAAACATGTATAATATGCCCACAAACTCTAGTATAYCTGTGGGGATTACAAGTCTGAATTTCTTATAGCCTAATTTTCAAGACATCAATGTACAGCAACWTWTTTAGGCGTCACTGCAGAACACCTGCCATATGCATATGCACACATAGCTGTGGGGCTTACAAGACTTGAATTTCGTGTGCTTTTCAAGACATCGATGTAGCAGTAGAACGAACATAATCTAGTAAAATGATTGTGACATCAGAATATACTTCCAATGAAATACATCGATGTAGGCTACAGCAGAACACCTACTATAGTACACAGGCCTCGTGCCTATGTGATAACATGAAGCACTTATTCAGATTAACGTCACAGTGCCACCTTAGTTTTCCAAAACCTCCCGTAACGCAGCCATTTCCTTGTGCGTCTCCTCCCTATTTCTTGTTTTGCTCCTGGTGTCTGMGACACATCTGTGTCCRTTAGKAATCCATGACCTCACATAGAGGACCGCGTTGAATTGGGTCAGGGGTGGGCCAACAAGGTTCAGAAAGAGTAGCCCTGAAATGGTGGAGGTATGCAGAGAGGCGCGCAGGGTTGAGGTGCAAATCAGATTTGTTTGAGAAAATCCCCGCTCGCATTCTGTACTGGAGATGGGGGACAGTGTTGACCACCATCACCAGCACTTTAAGTCCATCTGGAATGTGTCCTTTATCATTATCATTAGTGCCTGTAGGTCCGCATGACCGTATGTGGACTGTCATGCCAAACCGCGGYCCGAGAGATTCTACCTCTGTTTCTCCATACATAGCTCCTACYTCCTCCGGCCAGTATTGCGCGCAAAGCACCRTCAGCTCCTCTATGACCTGGCTGTGTCCTGTATTGTCCACRGTCCGTCCTCCTTAAGAGAACATTCWAGCCTCCARGGTTCCTCGCCAAGCTCTATGAAAAACTCCCTCTGATTAAGGACTCTGCCGCTGGGTCTTCAACCATCCAGTTTGACGCCTTAGAAAGAGTTTTCCTGAATCCCTGTCTGGCTGAGTTGTGTGTGTGTGTCAGCCTGGCTGCTCTGCCATTGCACTGAACACCCTCGCTTCCCTGGTGACTGCCCTGTGTGCAGTAGTAATTGTGCAGTCTCTCTTTTGGAGCTCGAGTGACAAGTCAGATAGTTCTTGATGTGCATCACACATAAGGCCTAGATTGTTGACAAACGCATGCGAGGATATGCTCATGGTAAGGCCACTAGCTCTGACCGATCACACAGTCGCAGGAGGCCTCCTCAGCCACCGTGGTGAAATGCTTGTGATGAGCCGGGTAATTTTTTTCCACACGGACTCGACAGTTCTAAAACCGGATGCCGCCCATCTAGTGTCCAAGATCCTGTCGATTTTAGCACAGCTAAATGTCTAAACTCTCMATGCACTCCCTCAGCTCCATTCGTTTCTTATTGGATACGGTATAAAGCACATATAGCTTGTCCATAAGTATTTTCAAATGATTGATAGCTCCCATCTCTTTTACCACATCGCCTAATGTGAGCTCAAGCCTGTGTGCCGAGCAGTTATATTAGGGAAGAAGGCCTGGAGCCTTGTTCCTACTCCGCTCTTGCGTCCCAGCATGACAGACTCACCACCACACGTAATTCCAATGAGGGTTTTGGAGAGAAAGTCCTCGGTAAACTTTACACCCTCTAATGCAGATAACAGATTACGGACAATTCCCCCAGCAGATAAGTCCTCCAGTTCCACAAGATCAACAAAAATGTTTGCTGGTACATCCATGTCTGCCAGCTGAAGTCTGTTTACAATCAAGGCACCGTTTTTTATTCAAACTAGTAGCCTCATCGAGCATTAGGCGGATTCTTTATTCTTTAGCACTGTATTATTCTTTCAAATAGTTTTCACTTCATTTCCGATGAAATATGTTGCTGTATGTTGTACGCAAGCAACATTTGAATGGAGAATTCTCCCCAAAATAATCTAACCGAACCGACCACAAAAAACGATAACGGGAGACTGGCCCCCTGCCCTCATTGTCCCCTCATAAGGCTTCAGGGCCTAATGGTTATCTCCTGTTAAAGAGCTGTTTAAGGCCAGATACTTACTGTAGCCTATAAAATGCATCCCTCTRTCCACCCTTCCTTGAAGTAAAGCTGGATTGCATGAGCAATCTAACATAATAGGATAAGTGAAAGCAAGTGTTCAACTATATCGCTTTCTGGGATGGGAAGCAGGGGAGGACGTAATACGATGCCGTTACTAGTGTAGCTAATTACAGTGTTACAACACCGGTATAACAGCAACTGAAAGTGTTACCAGGTATTCGAACAGGACACCGGATCTACCAACAACATCTTCATAGAGGTCCCTCTCCAGACACACACACACACACACACACACACCAGCCTCTTCACCTTGGTCACATGGTCTCTGACCTCTAGTCATTAGAGAGAGTAATTTGTCAGGGGGTGCTAAACGAAAGACTTTCCTGACTGTAACAGGGACGGGTTACAGAAACCGAAGCATGGCAGAGTCAACAAAGCACGGCGCCGTTAGTAAAGAACAGCAAAGCCTTAACTCAACGCAGACTTACTTAGTACTGTACACTACAGGCCCAATTGGCACATTTTATATTGGCTGATATAAATACAAGGTTTATTACCCATTAACACGGAATGCCGTTACTAGAAGTAATCACTGATCACTAACCACGTATCTGTCAGGAGTGTTGAAAGCTTTAATTGTGGATACCCTTATTTTGATCTATCATGGCTCTATTGGATTTAGTGTGGATCCCTACTGTGTAAGATCAGGGATTAGGACGAGGGAAAAATGCAATGCCYCGGTCTACAGTCTAATCGATAAGTGCAGACTCATGGCAGTACAGAAGCTGTAGCATTTTATCAGGAATCAACAGTATTATTTAGTCCTGGGGGATTACAGTAGTACTGTAGGTGCCCTGTTCACTGCCTGTTTTAATAAGAAGGTCGTTCCATTTGATTTCAATCACTTTTTGACCGCTTCCCTTTTTATTTCAACGAAACGTTCCATACATATTTGACCACGGTAGAAGTGGTCAGAAGTGACATTTTTGGTATCAGAATGCCAAAACATTCAGGAGATAGAGGTGCTCAAAGTTGACCCACTATGCATACTAGGGTTGGGCCGTATCCAGATTTTCATACCTTCATACCGTTTCTGTACCTTAACGGGGTATACGGTATTAGCAAGGGGGTGCTACACTARATGACCAAAAGTATGTGGACYTSTCATTCCAAAATCATGGGCATTAATATAGAGGTGGTCCCCCTTTGCTGCTARAACAGCCTCCACTCTTCTGGGAAGGCTTTCCACTAGATGTTGGAACATTGCTGCAGGGACTTGCTTCCATTCAGCCACAAGAGCATTAGTGAAGTCGGGCGATTAGGCCTGGCTCGAGGTCGGRGTTCCATTTCATCCCAAAGGTGTTTCGATGGGGTTGAGGTTAGGGCTCTGTGCAGGCCAGTCAAGTTCTTCCACACCTATCTCGACAAACCATTTCTGTATGGACCTCGCTTTGTGCACAGGGGCATTGTCATGCTGAAACAGTAAAGGGCCTTCCCCAAACTGTTGCCACAAAGTTGGAAGCACAGAATTGTCTAGAATGTCATTGTATGCTGTAGCATTAAGATGTCCCTTCACTGGAACTAAGGGGCCTAGCCCACATCATGAAAAATAGCCCCAGACCATTATTCCCCCTCCACCAAACTTTACAGTGGGCACTATGCATTGGGGCAGGCGTTCTCCTGGCATCCACCAAACCCAGATTCGTACGTCAGACTGCCAGATGGTAAAGCGTGATTCTTCATTCCAGAGAACGCATTTCCACTGCTCCAGAGTCCAATTGCGGCAAGCTTTACACCACTCCAGCCGACGCTTGGCATTGRGCATGGCGATCTTAGGCTTGTGTGCGGCTGCTCGGCCAGGGAAACCCATTTTATGAAGCTACCGCCCAGCAGTTCTTGTGCTGATGTTGCTTCCAGAGGAAGTTTGGAACTCGGTGTTGCAACCGAGGACAGACGATTTATACGCCCTACGCACTTCAGAACTCGGCGGCCCCGTTCTGTGAGCTTGTGCGGCCTACCAATTCGRGGTTGAGCCGTTGTTGCTCCTAGACGTTTCCACCTCCACAATAATAGCACTTCCAGTTGACCAGGGCAGCTCTAGCAGGGCAGACATTTGGCGACCTGACTTGTTGGAAAGGTGGCATCCTATGACGGTGCCACGTTGAAAGTCACTGAGCTAGCTCTTTCAGTAAGGCCATTCTACTGATAATGTTTCCTATGGAGATTGCATGGCAGTGTGCTCGATTTTGTACACCTGTCAGCAATGGGTGTGGCTGAAATAGCTGAATCCACTAATTTGAAGGGGTGTCCACATACTTCTGTATAAATAGTGTATTTCTTTCCAAATGTATTATTATTATTATTATTTTTAAATATGCATGCTAACAAAGTACTAGTGAATTCCCATAGCAGACGCTAGCTAAATGCTAGCAAGTGCAAGCGAACATTAAACAAATTACAACGACTAAAGACACCCCAGCTCATGAAGTTTGCTGCACTCACAAAACAAATATTAGACAGCAGGGAACTTGATCCAGAAGTGTAGATTGGCTGTCTTTGCTGTGACCAAGAAGCTTTATCTTTTTAAGCTCGTGWCTTAGCTATAGCAAGTTAGCAAACCAAATGCATTGCTGGAGACATTTTTTTTTGGCACATCTTAGACAGTGAAACTTATATATTGAACAAAAATTTAAACAGAACATGCAGCATTTTCAACGATTTAGCATTTTCAACAAGTTTTAAATTCATTAGTCCCTAATCTATGGATTTCACATGACTAGGCAGGGCCATGAGTTTCCCCCCCCCAAAAAAACTCTGGGAGGGCTTTTTTTACAGACCGTTTCATCAGCTGTCCTGGTGGCTTGTCTCAGACGATCCCGCAGGTGAAGAAGCCGGATGTGGAGGTCCTGGGCTGGTGTGGTTACACATGGTCTGCGGGTGTGAGGCCAGATGGACGTACTGCCAAATTCTCTAAAACAAGGTTGGAGGAGGCTTATGGTAGAGAAATGAACATTACACTCTCTGGGAACAGCTCTGGTAGACATTCCTGCAGTCAGCATGCCAATTACACGCATCCTCAAAATTTGAGACATCTATGGCATTATGCTGTGTGATAAACTGCACATTGCTCTGGCCTTTTATTGTCCCCAGGTCCCCAGCATAAGGCGCACCTATGTAATGATCCTGCTGTTTAATCAGCTTCTTGATATACCACACCTGTCAAGTGGATGCATTATCTTGGCAAAGGAGCAATGCTCACTAACAGGGATGTATACACATTTGTGCACAGAATTTGAGAGAAATATGCTTTTTGTGCGTATGGTACATTTCTGGGATCTTTTATTTCAGCTCATGAAACATGGGACCAACACTTTACATGTTGCAATTATGTTTTTGTTCAGTGTAGTTATAAGATATTTAGCTGGCAAACATTAGTAGTGAATTTCAAGTGTAACTTGATCAGCTCTCTTGCGCTGCGCAACAGTGGGTCGTCACGTCACGACAGCTTCCGTTTGCACCGTGTGCTCTTTGTAAACAAGCATACTATGTGACTGGCTCAATCAGCTGCTTTGGGGAACAGTTTAAAAAAATTACGCAACAGCTGAAATGAGGAACATGATCTGCTTTGTCTTTTAGGGCACAAGTTGACTGCAGGTATTCATTTGAAAATATTCAATATATTCACATTCATGAAAAAATAAGCTAAAAATAGTTTGAGCAATTGAAAATCCTACTGTGGGTATTTAAAAATACCCTGGTATACGGTATATACATTATARCGCCCAAGTCTAATGCATACCCTACTATACCATGAGACGTCTTGTCTTCATCACTGGAAAAGATTATCAGTTGCATTTGATAGTTAAAAAAACCTTTTAACATTTTAACATCAATTATCKKKAAAAACGTGTAAACTGCATAWTTWTTWTTTTTTGCATATGTTGTAGTTTTAAACGCTAATTTACATAATTTGAGGTGTGTGTGTTGTGCCCGCCAACTGTTGAGACACAGCATACTCTTGAATACAGGGTMGGTGTCATTTCAATATAGTTCATAGAATGGACCTATCCTTTCAGAGCACTGCAATTTAGCTGGTACYCCWTTGACATTTAKATTGAATTGAKATTTTTCCTTCCAATTACTACCACAATGATGGCCGCCGATCCACCCACTGTCGAAGGTCAATGGGAATGTACATTCTATTATCTATATTTCTATYATTTCAAATCAGATGAATATGGAGCTTATGAATATGGAGATGTGTCAATGTTTGATTTTATGCAGTATGTTTTCATCTATTTATAGCCTGCCCAGGGACTGTGGACGACGGCTTACTAGCTAATTCCGAAACTATACTGTGTGAGATGTTGATTATTGTGCTTCTGTGGTAATGTGTCTGATTTTAATATCCTCCGTGAGCAGTTTGGATAACAAATCCCCCCTCCCTGTAGATTCCACATGACTCGTGTGTTTCAGTGTGTAGCGGAGGTGTTTGTGTCTGTGAGTTTATTTTTCTGCGTTTGCTTCTCTGCGTGTGTGTGTGTTTCTATATATGTGTGTGTGTGTTTATTTCTCTGTTAGTGTGTGTCCCTCAAGGTGTTATGTTAGTGTAGTTGTTAATGAACTCCTTAGGGTTCATCAGACAATGTTTCTGTTGCAGAATAACTTCCTGTCAGGCCGCGTGGGCCTCCCTCACACTTCCTGTTCTCTTCCTGTTTCTGAAGCTGCTGAGCAACTCTCTCTGTTGTCAGCGCATGCAACAGTGCGCACACAGTCAGAGCACACAGTCAGAGCATTATTTGAATGTTCACAGGTTTTGAAAGACCGTCTGTMGAGAGTCAGTTGGATCATTTGCATCCTATTGATATCAGATGTCAACCCAGTCAATCAGGTTGCCTAAAAAGAGAGGGCTTTTTCAAAGCCATTTAATTTCTTCAAAGATACAGTTTACAGACCATCTCACATTCAGATCTGACTTTTACATTGATTTACACAGACTCAGTGTCAGTAGGTTATGTGGAATGTATCCTCTCAGATCACGATATATGATATATTTGAGCAATAAGGTCCGAGGTGGTGTGGTATATTTAAGCAATAAGGCCTGAGGGGGTGTGGTATATGGCCAATATACCACGCCTAAGGGRTGTTCTTACGCACGACGAGTGTCTGGATACAGGCCTTAGCCGTGGTATATTGGCCATATACCACAAACCCCTGAGGTGCCTTATTGCTATTAAAAGACTGGTTACCAACGTAATTAGAGCAGTAAAAATAAATGTTTTGTCATACCCGTGGTATACGTTCTGATATACCACGGTTGTCAGCCAGTCAGCATTCAGGGCTCGAGCCACCCAGTTTATAATGGCCAATATACCACGCCTAACGGCTGTTCTTATGCATGACGCAAAGCAGACTGCCTGGATACAGCCTTTAGCAGTGGTATATTGGCCATATAGCACAAACCCCTGAGGTGTCTTGCCTTATTGCAATTATAAACCGGTTACCAACATACATATAACAGTAAACAAGTAGTTTTGCGTCATACCCATGGTAAATTGTCTGAAACGTTTGTGTTTTGTTTTCACCTTTCATTTATGCACTTTCTTGCGCTATGAATTTTGGGGCACCATGATGTTTTAATAAATATCTTTATTTTGCATTCAAGCCTCAGTTTTGGACAGTGTGCGGTTCTCCATCTCTTCATATATTGTCTGATATACTCACGACTGAAATGCTGTTTCAGCCAATCAGCATCGAAGGCCCAAACTACCCGGTTTATATACAATGCATTCGGAAAGTATTCAGACCCCTTGACTTTTTCCGAGTTTGTTATGTTACAGCCTTATTCTAAAATTGATGAGAAAAACATGTATTTAATCAATCTACACACAATACGCCATAATGACAAAGCGACAACAGGTTTTTTGAAATGTTTGCAAATGTATTATAAATACAATTTTCAAAAATACCTTATTTACATAAGTATTCAGAAACTTTGCTATGAGACTCAAAATTGAGCTCAGGRGCATCCTGTTTCCATTGATCACCCTTGAGATGTTTCTACAACTTGATTGGAGTGCACCTGTGGTAAATTAAATTGATTGGACATGATTTGGAAAGGGAAACACCTGTCTATATAAGGTCCCACAGTTGACAGTGCATGTCAGAGAAAAAACCAAGCCATGAGGTTGGAGGAATTGTCCATAGAGCTCCCAGACAGAATTGTCTAGGCACCGATCTGAGGAAGATTACCAAGAAATGTCTGCAGCATGGAAGGTCCCCAAGAACACAGTGGCCTCCATCATTCTTAAATGGAAGAAGTTTGGAACCACCAAGACTCTTCCTAGAGCAGGCCGCCCGGCCAAACTGAGCAATCGAGAAGGGCCTTGATCAAGGAGGTGATCAAGAAACTCCCCAAATACAGGTGTGCCAAGCTTGTAGCGTCATACCCAAGAAGACTCGCGGCTGTAATCGCTGCCAAAGGTGATTCAACAAAGTACTGAGTAAAGGGTCTGAATACTTATGTAAATGTGATATTTCAGTTTTGTTTTTAAATGCATTTGTTCAAATTGAGAAGATTTTTTTTTTTTTTGCTTTGTCATTACGTGGGGAATTGTGTGTAGATGAGGGATAAACTATTCAATCCATTTTTAGAACAAGGCAGTAACGTAACTAAATGTTGAGAAAGTCAACGGGTCTGAATAGTTTCCAAATGCACTGTAGACTCACTTATCAGAATGTAAGAGAATCACTTATATTGTAGAGAGGATGTATACATTTGAATGACCTGTTGATGAGTGTGAGGTTCCACCCAGCTGTGTAGTGGTGGTGGTGGTGGTGGTTCTTTAGGYCAGAAGATCGTTATCTGTGGACTGGCTAGCTCAGCACAAAGAACTGCAGCTAGTTAATGACATCAGGGCCATTCACTGTCTGTGCTGTGGTCCCTCTGGCCTGAAAAGAGGGAGAGAGGGGGTGATAAAGGGAAGGAAATAGAATAGGTGAGCGGGGGGAGTGAAAATGTGGGGAGGTGCTCTGTTCAACTCTCTCAAAGAGTGCAGTGTATAAAGTCAGAACATCTGCTGTCTCAGCCACTGCCTGTCACCAAGGGAGTACTCCAAGGCTTGATCCTGACCCCACACTCTTCTCAATTTACACCAACAACATAGCTCAGGCAGTCGGAAGCTCTCTCATCCATTTATATGCAGATGTCTTACACTCAGCTGGTCCCTCCCTGGATTTTGTGTTAATTGCTCTACAACAAAGCTTTCTRAGTGCCCAACAAGCTTTCTCTACCCTTAACCTTGTTCTGAACACCTCCAAAACAAAGGTCATGTGGTTTGGTAAGAAGAATGCCCCTCTTCCCACCAGTGTGATTACTACCTCTGAAGGTTTAGAGCTTGAGGTAGTCACCTCATACATGTACTTGGGAGTATGGCTAGACTGTGCACTGTCCTTCTCTCAGCACATATCAAAGCTGCAAGCAAAGGTTAAATCTAGACATGGTTTCCTCTATTGTAATTGCTTCTCTTTCACCCCAGCTGCCAAACGATCCCTGATTCAGATGACCATCCTACACATGCTAAATTACGGAGATGTAATTTATAGATCGGTAGGTAAGGGTGCTCTCGAGCGGCTAGATGTTCTTCATCATTCGGCCATCAGATTTACCACCAATGCTCCTTATAGGACACATCACTGCACTCTATGCTCCTCTGTAAACTGGTCATCTCAGTATACACGTCGCAAGTTGATGCTTATTTATAAAACCCTCTCAGGCCTCACTCCCCCCTATCTGAGATATCTACTGCAGCCCTCATCCTCCACATACAACACCCGTTCTGCCAGTCACATTCTGTTAAAGGTCCCCAAAGCACACACGTCCCTGGGTCGCTCCTCTTTTCAGTTCGCTGCAGCTAGTGACTGGAACGAGCTGCAACAAACACTCAAACTGGACAGTAACCTCAATCTCTTCATTCAACGAGTCAATCATGGACACTCTTACTGACAGTTGTGGCTGCTTCGTGTGACGAATTGTTGTCTGTACCTTCTTGCCCTTTGTGCTGTTGTCTGTGCCCAATAATGTTTGTACCATGCTTTGTGCTGCTGCCATGTTGTGATGCTACTATGCTGTGTTGTCTCTCTTTATGTAGTGTTGTGGTGTCTCTCTTGTCGTGATATGTGTTTTGTCCTATATTTCTTTTTAAATATATTTTTTATTTTTAATCCCAGCCCCCATTCTCGCTGGAGGCCTTTTGCCTTTTTGGTAGGCCGTCATTGTAAATAAGCATTTGTTCTTAACTGACCTGCCTAGTTAAATAAATGTTACATTAAGAGGAGAGGGATACAGAGTGAGCACCGTGTGTTTAAAGAATATACAGAGAGCGGGGCAGGGAGGTTGGAGGGAGAGAGTCAATTGTGGATGTCCTCTTTGGTGTAACTGTTGCTGCTCTCTTGGTTGCGAGTCCCTGTTAGGAAGAAAGGATCGGTTGTCACAGATTTTTTTTAAATGGGAAAAATAGAAGAGTGAGAGAAGGAAGTGTCCTCCACAAAAGGGACAGTGTAGAAAGTAAACATCAGTCCTGTTTTTTTTGTTGTTGGTGTGTTTTGTGTGTCGCATTCTGTATCCAATGTGTGCTATTGTTGTATGTGTGTCTGCCAATTGATTGAGCGTCAATGTGTTGCGTGTATCATTTTGAGGCGCGCAGCTGCACCCAATCTCTGATTCTCCCAGACAGAGAACCTACTTAGAGAGAGATTAAAGACAGTAGCCTCTTGAGCGTCCAGGCCTCAGGTGTAGAGTCTAATCTAGAACCACAGAAGTGTCAGGAGACTAAATGGGTTCATGATTTTCCAGAGAACTCTCCTCTGTTCTATTTTACTGTGTCTYACTGTCACTCTGTTATATGCTATAAAAGTGACGAGCCATTTACCAAGAAGTAGCRTTGTAGTTTTTGAACTTTGTAGGCTTTTTGAATGTTTTTCAATGGGCAAAAACGTAGCGCAATGGTTTTCAAGCCAAATACTTCAGAAAAGGCAACTTGCAGAAGTAAATTAATCCACAAACGCAAATATWTTTTTTTATACAACYGGTGGGTCTAATCCTTAAGGCTGATTGGTTAAAAGTGCATTCAGTGTCTATTCCACAATTTACCTCCAGCTAAATCTATGACGTTAAAATGCCTATTTACTCGGTTCCATCTGACTGCGCATCAGCCCAGCCAGCCACTATAAAAAGTATCTAGACATTATCTAACATTTCTTTTAGACTACCATTTAGGTTTCAACAGTGGAGGTTTGTATAAACCTTGCTGTCTGTCTCTCTGACATTTGCAACATTGTTTCAATATTCAAATTRGATCTCCAGCTGTCACATAGTAATGAACGTGCCGGGAGTCGGGACGAAACAGGCAGGCAGTGTTTTCTCAGCCAGACAAAATCATGAATCAGCTGGCCTAATTTTTTTTATATAACTTTATATATATATATATATATATAAATATATATAAATATATATACACACATTCAGCTGAAGTTTATATACACTTAGGTTGGAGTCATTTTTTACCACTCCACAAATTTCTTGTTAACAAACTATAGTTTTGAAGTCGGTTAAGGACATCTACTTTGTGCATGACACAAGTAATTTTCCAACATGTTTACAAACAGATTATTTCACTTATAATTCACTGTATCACAATTCCAGTGGGTCAGAAGTTACATACACTAAGTTGACTGTGCTTTAAACAGCTTGGAAAATTATGGAAAATATGGCTTTAGAGCTTCTGTTAGGCTAATTTACATCTTTGAGTCAATTGGAGGTGTACCTGTGGATTGTAACTTTCAAACTTAGTGCCTCTTTGCTTGACATCATGGGAAAATCAAAAGAAATCAGCCAAGATCCAAAAAAAATTGTATACCTCCACAAGTCTGGTTCATCCTTGGCAGCAAATTTCCAAACGCCTGAAGGTACCACGTTCATCTGTACAAACAATAGTACGCAAGTATAAACACCTGGGACCAGGTAGCTGCCATACCGCTCAGGAGGAGACGCGTTCTGTCTCCTAGAGATGAATGTACTTTGGTGCGAAAAGTGCAAATCAATCCCAGAACAACAGCAAAGGACCTTGTGATGCTGGAGGAACGGGTACAAAAGTATCTATACTCACAGTAGAACGAGTCCTGTATCGACATAACCTGAAAGGCCGCTAATTAAGGAAGAAGCACTGCTCCAAACCGCATAAAATAGCCAGACTACGGTTTGCAAACTGCCACATGGGGACAAAGATCGTACTTTTTGGACAAATGTCCTCTGGTTTGATGAAACAAAAAACTGAAAAAGCATGGAGCGCGCAAGGAGGCCCTACAAACCTGACTCAGTTACACCAGCACTGTCAGGAGGAATGGACAAAATCACCCAACTTATTGTGGGAAGCTTGTGGAAGGCTACCCGAAACGTTTGAACCCAAGTTAAACAATTTAAAGGCAATGCTACCAATATACTAATTGAGTGTATGTAAACTTCTGACCCACTGGGAAAGTGATGGAAAGAAATAAAAGCTGAAATAAATCACCTCTACTATTATTTGGACATTTCACATTCTTAAAATAAAGTGTGATCCTATGACCTATAGACAGGGAATGTTTACTAGGATTAAATGTCAGGAAATTGTGAAAAACTGAGTTTAAATGATTTGGGCTAAGGTGTATGTAAACTTCTGACTTCAACTGTATAAATACTTATTTTCCACCATAATTTGCAAATAAATAAATAAAAAATCCTACAATGTGATTTTCTGGATTTTTTTTCTCTCATTTTGTCTGTCATAGTTGAAGTTTACCTATGAGGAAAATTACAGGCCTCTCTCATATTTTTAAGTGGGAGAACTTGCACAATTGGTGGCTGACTAAATACTTTTTTGCCCCACTGTATATATATATCCTGACGAGAGAGCACATTTTCTATGCCAGGCAAAATCGCACCTCATTAGCTCATTTGTTATGGATGTATCCAAATAAATGTCACTAGAAAACAGCTTAAACAAATGCAAATACAGCTACTGTTATTCTGACTGCACTATTTGATGTAACTGTAAATTAGCCGTATTTGGCTAGCTAGCAAGCAAGGATACGAATATTGCCTACCAGTATGGCAATGGAACATTTTAGAACAAACTACTGGGTCGTGTCCATAGATACAGAACAAAAAAACTTAACGACTGGGTTGTGTCTCTGGCAACCGAACCAATAGAACGAATGACCAGCTGAGTTGGGTAGCAATCCTAGATTTGTGTCGGGACTGTATCTTGTTGAAGGATGAAATAGTATGAATACATCTATCAAAATAATGTTTTTAATGAAAATATGTTAATCATGATTTGAATATATTGTAGAACAGATCTAGTGCTTCTTAGACTTGCTATCAATGAGAATGACAGCTCTATAAATCACATTTCTATATGAATTTGATTTGGTCACCCAAAAAGTTACATATGGCAGCTTTAACAAGTAATATTTGTTTTTTTTACTAAAAAAGATAGGGGTAGAAATTTAAGAGGGCAGTCCATAAGCGCAGACAAAGGATATCCTCTGTATGGAGGAATGGTCTAAGATCAATCTCATAAAACATTTCAGAAAAGGTTTCAGTGCCATTATCCTCACATGGTGAGGTATTGAAAACAGGGGTGGCAATCATTTGTATCCTTATCATTTTTTAGAAGAAAAAAAAGTGGTGATATAATCGTCAAGCCCATTCAAAAGATTAAGGGACATGACCCGGAAGTAAACGTAAGGGGCGGTTACTTTCACAGGGTATAGGGCTGCTAGGACAGGACAGGATTGAATGGCCTACCCTCCTTTTATTTAAATGCAGTCTCTCTCTTTCTCCTATCTCCCCTCTCACTTTCTGTTCTCTCTCTGTCTCTCAAAGAACACACACCACACACACACACACACACACACACCTACACACCACACACACACACACACACACACACAACCGACACACACACACACACAACACACACACACACACCTCTCCTTCATCGCTCGAGCGGGTGACTCTGCACTGCGCCGGACGACCAGGCCTTTTTTGCCGCAGGCACCTGGCCACACACACACGTACACACACATCACCACACACACACACACACACACACACCCTTGTTCTCTGGCCTAGCTTCACACACACATGCACGCACACACACACACACCACATGCAATAACTGTATGTATGCCTGCATTTTTTTCCACTTCACTGAACTCCTCCCCCAACTCAACCCTGGCCCAGATAGGCAGACCCCTAGTTCTCCTTCCATCCCCTCCTCCTCCCCCATTCTCTCCACTCCTCCCTCCCCTCTAATCTTCTACTGGTTTCTTATGTAGAGCTGTAGTCTGACAGCAGTGTGACAGTAGGCTGAATGAGCTGGCTCTCTGGCTGTAACAAACACTTTTAACAAAATGTGTGTGAGGCAAGGTTGTGCTCAATTCAGAATTGAATTGAGAATGCCTCATAAATTCCATTTAAATTCTTGAATTTGAATTGAAGTAGTAAACAGGATACAGAATTGCAATTTGAATTCAATGAAATATAATTGAATTCAATGAAATTCAAATGCCTCTTCAAATATATATTAGGTGTAGCCTTATACAAATCTCCAACTTGTACATAAAGCATCAAACATGATGTTKTATATTGTAAATGCAAATAAAATATTGATGAAACAATTAGATTTTCAGGACAAACTCTTAAAATGAATGATCAAGGAAAATAAAAACTATATGCGAATATGCTAAGTTATGGGGAAGAATGCATTTRCCAGAATGCATCAGTTTAACCCTCAAYTTGACCCTAAARCCTTCAAAAAGAAGCTGAACAAATGGTTGGTGGAAATATAATTAGCTATTCTAACCAACTSAGGTTAAAAMAGTATATGAACATTGTTTCCAGAGAAAAGTGGAATYTTCTTTGGTATCTGGAAGTGCGACCTGTCAGATRCAATGAAACTRTCATGTTRTATGACTGAGTGGAATTTATTTGAATTGKACTGAATTCAATTATTGTTCCTGTCACTCAAACTGAAATTCTAATTCTACATCCTGTGGGGTGGGAGTCAATTCAAAAATTCAGAATTGAGCARAACCCTGGTGTTAGGATGAGGCCAGCTGGTCCATAAGCACCTCCAGCGCTAAGTAGCTTACGTGTTGCTAGAGCATGTGGATTTGTGTGTGTGTGTGTGTGCATTTTTTTTGTTACTGTGTGTTTGAGTATTTGCTAYTTTTCTTGTTTTTTTTATATTGTGTATCGGTGTGTTTTTGTGTGTGCGGCGTTTTTTTTCAGATTGTTTTGTATTAAGCTGACAGAGATATTGTGTGTGAATAGATAGAGAGGGATTTGTGTATCATATWGCAAAGCTTGAAAAACACTGATTTCAGCAGAAAATCCTGTCTGTGCCATTGTAGTACACTCGGGATTAATACCCAGCATCAGATCCGAGATAGTACTGCAATACTGGTGCTTGTAGCCAAAACCTACATGTAGGTTTTAAATTTCTTGTTTGTTTTGGAAATGGCTCATATGTCCCCTTTCCATGCTGATGTGGCGCCAGAGGGGATGCCTTCCTTTTTACGGGCTCCTAACCAACTGTGTTATTTTTTTGCATTGTTTGAAACTTATTTTGTACAGAATGTTGCTGCTACAGTCTCTTATGACCAAAAAGAGCTTCTGGACATCAGAACAGCGATTACTCAACTCGACCTGGACAAAGATTTTTTATTTTATGAGAAGAAAAGACGGAAATACAGGGGGCAGAGATCGAGGTGCCTTGTGAGAATTCGTCGGCGAGTGGATYACTCGCCTCTACCATCTGTTCTATTGGCCCACGTGCYATCASTGGAGAATAAACTGGACGATCTCCGTTCGAGACTATCCTACCAACGGGACATTACAAACTAATATCTTATGTTTCACCGAGTCGTGGCTGAACGACGACACGGATAATATATACAGTTGACTGGGTTTTCCGTGCATCGGCAGGACAGAACAGCTACGTCTGGTAAGGTGGGGGTGTGTGTCTATTTGTCAATAACAGCTGGTGCGCGATGTCTAATATTAAGGAAGTCTTGAGGCATTACTCGCCTGAGGTAGAGTACCTCATGATAAGCTGTAGACCACACTATCTACAAAGAGAGTTCTCATCTAWATTTTTAGTAGCCGTCTATTTACCACCACAAACAYAACGTACTCAACGAGCTGTATAAGGCCATAAGAAAACAAGAAAATGCTCARCCAGAAGCGGTTACTCCACACACAGAGATGCATACAAAGCTCTCCCTCACCCTCCATTTGGCAAATCTGACCATAATTKTATCCTCCTGATTCCTGCTTACAAGAAAAACTAAAGCAGGAATTACCAGTGACTCGCTTTAATACGGAAGTGGTCAGATGACGCAGATGGTACGCTGGAGGACAATTTTTCTAGCACAAACTGGAATATGTTCCGGGATTCATCCAACGGCATTGAGGAGTATACCACCTCAGTCACCGGCTTCATTAATAAGTGCATCGACAACGTGACTGTATCTACATATCCCAACCAGAAGCCATGGATTACAGGAAACATCTGCACCAAGATAAAGGCTAGAGTTGCTGCTTTCTAGGAGCGGGACATTAATCCGGACGCTTATATGAAATCCCGCTATGCACTCAGACGAACCATCAAATAAAGGAGTAAGATTGGACTAAGATTGAATCCTACTACACCAGCTCGGATGCTCGTCACATGTGGGAGGTCTTTCAAACTATTATGGACTACAAAAGGAAACCRAGCCGCGAGCTGCCCAGTGATGCGAGCCTACCAGACGAGCTAAATGCCTTTTATGCTCGCTTCGAGGCAAGCGACACTGAAGCATGAATGAGAGTACCAGCTGTTCCGGACGACTGTGTGATCACGCTCTCCGTAGCCGATGTGAGCAAGACCTTTAAACAGGTCAACATTCACAAGGCTGCGGGGCCAGACGGATTTTCAGGACGTGTACTCCGAGTATGCGCTGACCAACTGGAAAGTTACTTCACTGACWRTTTCAACCTCTCCCTGACCGAGTCTGTAATACCTACATGTTTCAAGCAGACCACCATAGTCCCTGTGCCCAAGAAAGCGAAGGTAACTTGTCTAAATGACTACCGCCCCGTAGCACTCATGTCMGTAGCCATGAAGTGCTTTGAAAAGATCCACAGATGACGCAATTTCAATCAAACTCCACACTGCCCTTTCCCACCTGGACAAAAGGAACACCTATGTGAGAATATTGTTCATTGACTACAGCTCAGCGTTCAACAACGTAGTGCCCACAAAGCTCATCACTAAGCTAAGGACCTTTGGACTAAACACCTTCCTCTGCAACTGGATCTGGACTTCCTGACGGCCCGCCCCCAGGTGGTAAGGGTAAGCAACAACACATCTGCCACGCTGATCCTCAACACTGTGGCCCCTCAAGGGTGCGTGCTTAGTCCCCTCATGTACTCCCTGTTCACCCACGYCTGTGTGCGAAGCATAACTCCCAACACCATCATTACTTTTTTTGACGACACAACAGCTGTAGACCTGATCACTGACAACGATGAGACAGCCTATAGGGAGGAGGTCAGAGACCTGGCAGTGTGGTGCCAGGACAACAACCTCTCCTTCAACGTGAGCAAGAAAAGGAGCTGATTGTGGACTATGGGAAAAGGAGGGCCGAACAGGCCCCCKTTCACGTCGACGTGGCTGTAGTGGAGCGGGTCGAGAGTTTCAACTTTTGGTCACCAACAAACTATCATGGTTCAAATAAACCATGACAGTCTACAACAGCTTTTCCCCCTCAGGAGACTGAAAATTTGGCATGGGTCCCCAGATCCTCAAAAYGTTCTACAGCTGCACCATCGAGAGCATCCTGACCGGTTGCATCACCGCCTGGTATGGCAACTGCTCAGCATCTGACCGTAAGGCTCTACAGAGGGTAGTGCATATGGCCCAGTACATCACTGGGGCTAAGGTTTCTGCCATCCAGAACCTATATACTAGGTGGTGTCAGAAAAAGGGCTTGTAAGTAAGCATTTCACTGTAAGGTAATACCTGTTGTATTCGGCGCGCATGTGACATCACATTTGCTATGACGGACTGTGACGTTTGTGTATGTCTGTTCGGATGAGTGTGACAGTGAGTATTTTAAGCTGAGGGGCTGAATTTGGAGGTGTGTGTGTGTGTGCTGTTCGATGCAGCTTTAGCCACTGACCCGGGAGGGAGGCTACGCTAAATCTCCAGACAAGCACATATACAGGAAGGCTAGCACTTACTCTACCCCCTGGAGAGGCAGACGGACAAGCGGAGTTCAAACTACGGAGGGTCACTGCAGGCTAGACAGCTGCACCAACACTACTGTGTGTGTGACTATCGCACAGATGGGCTTTCAGGCAGATACGTGTGATTGCGTGTGTTAGAGATGTTCTCTTGCTCAGCCAACCAGCCCTCCAGCCACGTCTGTGTGTGTGTGTATGTCTATGTATGTGAGCGTTTGTGTCGGTGTGTATCTCTCTTTGTGTGTGTGTGTATGTGTGTTATGGAAGCCAGTCAATGAGGGCAATGGYTAGTTTTAACGAGGCCAATCGTAGATATACAGTGCATTCGGAAAGTATTCAGACCCCTTGACTTTTTCCAAATTTTGTTACATTACAGCCTTATTCTAAAATTAATTAAATCGTTTTCCCCCCCTCATCATTCTACACACACTACACCATAATGACTAAGCAAAAACAGGTTTTTAGACATTTTTGCAAATGTATTACAAATAAAAAATGTAAATCACATTTACATAAGAATTCAGACCTTTTGCTATGAGACTCGGAATTGAGCTCGGAATTGAGCATCCTGTTTCCATTGATCATCCTTGATGTTTCTACAACTTGGAGTCTACGTGTGGTAAATTGATTTGATTGGACATGATTTAGAAAGGCACACACCTGTCTATGTAATGTCCCACAGTAGACAGTGCATGTCAGAGCAAAAACTAAGCCATGAGGTTGAAGGAATTGACCGTAGAGCTCCGAAACAGGATTGTGTTCGAGGCACAGATCTGGGGAAGGGTACCAAAACATTTCTGCAGCATTGAAGGTCCCTAAGAACACAGTGGGATCCATCATTTTTAAATGGAAGAAGTTTGCAACCACCAAGACTCTTCCGAGTGCTGGCCACCCYGCCAAACTGAGCAATCGGGGGAGAAGAGACTTGATCAGGGAGGTGACCAAGAGCCCGATGGTCACTCTGACAGAGCTCCAGTTCCTCTGTGGAGATGGGAGCACCTTCCAGAAGGACAACCATCTCTGCAGCACTTGTAGTGGCCAGACAGAAGCCACTCCTCAGTAAAAGGCACATGACAGACCGCTTTAAAATTTGCCAAAAGGCACATAACGGACTCAGACCATATCAAACAAGATTCTCTGGTTTGATGAAACCAAGATTGAACTCTTTGGCCTGAATGCCAAGCGTCACGTCTGGAGGAAACCTGGCACCATCCGTACGGTGAAGCATGGTGGTGGCATCATCATGCTGTGGGGATGTTTTTCAGCGGCAGGGACTGGGAGACTAGTCAGGATTGAGGGAAAGATGAACGGAGCAAAGTACAGATCCTTGATGAAAACCTGCTCCCAGACCGCTTCAGAACCGGACTTGAACCTGATCGAACAGCTCTGGACCCCTGAAAATAGCTGTGCAGCAACGCTCCCATCCAACCTACAGAGCTTGAAGGATCTGCAGAGAAGAATGAAAGAAACTCCCCAAATACAGGTGTGCCAAGCTTGTAGCGTCATTCCCAAGAAGACTGCGGCTGTAATCGCTGCCAAAGGATCTTCAACAAAGTACTGAGTAAAGGGTCTGAATACTTATGTAAATGTGATATTTATTGCTAAAATAAATTAAACATACGTTTTTGCTTTGTCATTATGGGGTATTGTGTGTAGATTGATGACAAAAACTATTTAATCAATTTTAGAACAAGGCAGTAACGTAACAAAATGTGGAAAAAGTCAAGAGGTCTGAATAGTTTCCGAATGTACTGTACATAACTGTTCACATTCACTGATCATTATAGGGCATACAGTTTATAGGGCAATGTATGATCTCTGTGTGTGTTCCATCTATCTTAGCGATATGCCGTCTGTTAAACAAACACACACACACACACACATACACTGACACATATCTCATTTAGATAGTGTAACTCTTCAATTAAATCGCAGAGTCTCAAATATCCGCCTGTCCCTTTTTAATAGCCGGACAACGGCACATATTTCAGCAAATTAACGGCTGTTTAAAATAAACGCTGGTTATAAATMAATTGTTTACGAGGTAACCATGAATTACCATGAATTGTTTCGGGGGTTAATGTTTGATTTGTTACATTTAAATAATTCAGTAATGACTCAAATGTTTTTGCCGCCAGTAAGAAACTGCTAGCCCTTGACTGCTAACAGCTGAGAACTGCTAGCTAACTGGCAAGCACAAAAACAGTCAACAACTTCTGGAYTACAGGCCACCCTCAGATCGAACTAACAAAAATAGCCAGTCAAAGAGGAGAGTAATTATTCTGTCAAGGAATTTTTRTWWTYTWTTTTATTTTAAATAGAGGCATACMTAGACAAAATGAACATGATACAGTGTGTAAATGATACCACATTTGTSCAGGAAATAKATACATGTATTAAAATGRTYYAATGAAACGATTAACTATGCAAATGATGTGTGCATTAAGGAAATAAACGCCTGTTGTGTTCAGTGATTTTAAGCAAATATAAGCCCGGGCTATTAATAATGGAAGTTTTACGGTAAGTATTCACACRCCTGAGTCAATCACATTTGGCTGCGATTTACAACTGTGAGTCTTTCTGGGTTAAGACTCTTAAGAGCTTTGCGCACCTGGATTGTAATTGCACTACACAGGGAATATGATGTCTTTTGAGACCCAGCCGTAGACTCAGACTTGGTCTTCCTGTCCGTCTGCTGTGTGGAAGGATTGCTCATTTAATGTCCCTCCCTCCACTGCTCCCCCTCCCCCACTTCCCCCTATAGGAGTAATAGACTGACGCTAGGGGGGTGGGCGGAGGAGGGTGTGTGTGTGTGTGTGTGTGTGTGTGTAAGGATTGACCCAGAATCCTGGCTGAATCTGCTGATGTGGCTTTGTGGCTCTACAGACCAGTAGATAAGAGTTGGGCTACTCCTTCCACTCCTCAGGGGCTTGTCTGCCTTTCTTTCAAACCGGTGTTGAATTTATCACCTGGGAAACCAGGGCCCAAAATCAGAGTCAGTCTCACAGTAGGAGTGCTGATCTAGGATCAGGTCCCTCATCTCTATGTAATCTTAATCATTATGACAACAAAAAAAAAAAAATCCTAAATTAGCACTCCTACACGAGATGCTTCATGAATATGGGCCCAGGTATACCATCGAGTCATTTGACACTAATGGATCGAATCAGTGCTAGAGACTAAAGAGAGAACCAGCTGTCTAGAATAGAACCAGCAGTTCTAGAATCCATTACAATAGAACTATGGCTTGTTGCCGTCCGCTTTTGGAACKCACATAGAGCTCTCTCAATGATGTGAGTAAAATCCTCTTCCCTGGATGCTGGGATGCTACTTGGTTTAATAGGGTTAGAGTGAAGAGGGATACAGCTGTATACACAGCTTCACTGGTTTCTATATGATAGTGATGACTTGGACATCTGTCTACCTAATCAGTGCTGTTAGCAGACAGTCAAGCTGGCTAATTTACAGATCAGTGGTTTGAGCATTTACTTAGAGAGAGCCGGAAGAGAGCTTAGAGGGGGGGAAGAGAGCATAGATAATGCAAATGGGAGAGACCGAGGGAGTGAATCGATGATGTCCTCCTTTGTGATTCCGTCTCTTCTCTTTCAGTCCCGTAGAGCGAGTGAGAGCGATTATAACCAGACACACCTTTCCCTCCCATCCTGTTTTCTGTTCAGTCTATACTGTATGTGTGAACTCTCCCCAGCCCGCATTCCAACCTGCCCTGGCCCACCCATCCCTGTCTGTCTGTCACCATAGACCTGTGAGAGAGACCTCCACTATCCCAGAGGGTTTAGCTGATTCTGAGCTCTGGGATTCTCTCTAGTTTTTTGGCACGATTCTCTTTGATTTTCTTGTCTTATTGTCTGTCCTTTAGAGTGACAAACCCTCACTGCCCCATCTCATTCCGTGCCTGTGTATTCATGCATTCCTAGGGGAGGTCACATGATCTCTTCTATGTGATTCCAGTGTAGGTGGATGCAGGCTAATCACTGTGTTGTATGTAGAGTGACAGTGGCGTGCTAACGGCTAACAGGGACAGTGAGACGCATGAGCAGCGCTAATCGCTAAGATGTCGTATGACTGTGGCTGTGGTCTCTGAGAGACTAGTTAGCTAGCGGTTGTGTGAAGGGTCTGAAAGGGTCTGAAGATTTTGGGGTGTCTGGAGTGTGTGTGTCAGTTTGTGTGAAGCATTCCTTGTGTCATACATGACGCGTGTAGAAAGCACGTGGCTTTCACTGCAGTCCATAGAGCCAGATAAGTTTGGTGGGTGCGTGCGTGTCAAAAGTAAAAAGTTTGGACACACCTACTCATTCCAGGGTCTTTATTTTTACAAATTTCTACATTGTAGAATAATAGTGATAATAGTGACATCAAAACTATGAAATGACACATATGGAATCATGTAGCAACCTAAAAAGTGTTAAGCAAATCAAAATATATTTATATTTGAGATTGTTCAATGTAGCTAACCCTTTGCCTTGATGTCAGCTTTGCACACTCTTGACATTCTCTCAACCAGCTTTAAGAGGTAGTTACCTGGAATGCATTTCAATTAACAGGTGTGCCTTATTAAAAGTTGAATTGTGGAATTTCRTTCKTTCTTWATGCGTTTGGGCAATGTAGGGGTGGTATACAGAAGATAGCCCTATTTGGTAAAAMACCAAATCCATGTTATGGCAAGAACAGGGCAAAGAAGCATTACTTTAAGACAAAAACCATCAAGTGCAATGATGAAACTGGCTCTCATYAGGAGCGCCACAGGAATGGAAGACCTAGAGTTACCTCTGCTGCAGAGGTACTAAAGGACACCAATAAGAAGAGGAGACTTTCTTGTGCCAAGAAACACAAGCAATGGACATTAGACCAGTGGAAATCTGTCCTTTMGTCTGGTGAGTCCAAATGTGAGATTTTTGATTCCAGACGCTGTGTCTTTGTGAGACGCAGAGTAGGTGAACGGATGACCTCCGCAGGTGGGGTTCCCACCGTGAAGCATGGAGGAGGAGGTGTGATTGTGTGGGGGTGCTTTGCTGGTGACACTGTCTGATTTATTTAGAATTCAAGGCACACTTAACCAGCATGGCTACCACAGCATTCTGCAGAGATACGCCATCCCACCTGGTTTGCGCTTAGTGGGGCTATCATTTTGTTTTTCAACAGGACAATGTGTGTGTGTGTACTGTATCGGTTCATAAGTCAGTCTTTGATAGATACATGGCACTGTAATCTACCAGAGTGACTGACTGGTGTGTGTGTGTGGTCTATCGGTTCTTGTGTGGGGTTCATAAGTCAGTGTTTTGTAGATTGCAGTGCCATGTATCTATCAGAGTGACTGGTGTGTGTGTGTGTGTGTGTGAATAAACGTCCATTTAATCAAAGCCATGGGTGGAGTACAGTAGAAAAACACAGACTGTATGGCTATAAAGCAGTTCTGATATTCTGGATATTGACAGAAAGTCCTAGACAACCTAACCACTAAGAAGGGGACTCCATAGCGAAATGCTCTGATAGCAGTGCAAACCTATCCAGGCCAGCGCAGCCTTGCACAGCCACAGCCCTGCACAGCCACAGCCCAGTGTCATCACACTGCATATTCTCGATCTATACCAAGAATGGYCTGGGACTACTGGCCCAATAATGGCGTTGGCAGGTCTGTGGTGCAGTGGGCAGACGGGGCAGCATTGTGCCATGGTGGCAGACGAGACAGCAGGTCACCTCTCCAGGGTGCTCCCCCGTACCAGATGGTCATCCCAAATGTCCCCTCTGTGTCTTACTCTCCCCTCTTCTTCCTCTACTCCCCTCTTTAAAAAATGTCCCCCTTGACTTGCCTAGTTAAAGGTTAAATAAAAATGTAATATATGAATAAACGCCCAATAGACCATTTGACCTCATCCTGCCCCCCCCCCCCCCCCCCAACTGTCCCATTTCCCTTGACCGTACTGCCCCATTTTCTATCTATCGCATGTACCCCCGTGTTGTATCTCCCACTGCTCCCCTACTATGCCCCTATTTCCTCACATGACTCTTGCACCTGTCCCCATGTGTACCCCTGTGTCCCCAACACATTCTGTGCCCACACCTCCTCCCCTTGTAACTTCCAATTGCATCCCTGTCCCCCACACGCACCTGTCCCTTTGTGACCCTGTTACCTGCACTTGCGTCCCTCTCCACACCGACCTTTGTCAACCTTCWCCGCCTCCCAGCTGTGGTCCCTCTTACATGCTCTAATGGAACAGATATAAACATTCTATCACTTCCACTTCTATGAATAAAGGTCCTGTCCTGTCCATGGCTAGCTGGGCTGCCGGTCTGTCTGTTGCGGTTCTAGCCGGTCTCTCTAGCCGGCCTCTCTGGAGCTATGTTGAATAGAGGTAGCCAGCTTTCTCCATGGGATATACGGGGGCTCCCTATGACCGTCTGTCTCTCTCCGTCTGTCCATCTGTTTACCATAGACAGTTTGAGTGATAAGATGGATCATTTGAGGCTGAGGGTATGTCGATTAGAAGGCAGGGCGAACAAGACCTTTTCTACACTTTAGGGTAAGAGCAAAGCTTTTTTTTGTTGTTGTTGCCAAACCTGAAACCATCCTTCCTTCCTGTTCACGTGTGGTATGAATGTTACAATGACCTCTATAGTCACCCAGTCAGTGTTCTGTCCTGCTTCTATTGTGATCTATCTACTGAAGGCTCCTTCGGTTTCATCCCTTCGCACTGTTACTGATATGCCCTCAGCTCCCACCATGATAATACCCGAACCACTAACCGGGACAAGTCAACTCTCGGGCCTTTTCATCCAAACATCTGATGGAMGCTTAATGAATTCAGTTATTATTCTCCTTCTTAGAGAGAGAGACTTTTAAAAGGTGCATCACTACAGAGTTTCTAAGTAGACTATCAAGTACTCCACCATATCAGGTGAAGCTAGTGTGACAAAGCAGTTTTCACAGACAGAGGATCCCATGTTCACTTTTATTATCACGTCTTCTCTTTGTGTTCTGTGATAACATGCTTTTAACACAGGCATTATTGCTGGGATATGAGGTAGCAACAGGACCTGGCCTATGTTAAGAGTTTTTAAAAAGTTCAAAGTGTTTGTTAGGTGTTAAGCCTTTGCTTCACATATGCTTCAAGTGATTAAAGACAAAAAAGCGATTTGCGATTGTGTTGAATTGTGTTTGGGGGAAATAAAGATTGATTTAAAAAGGTAGTGGTAATATTTAATTCAGTACAGATGTTTGTAGGTGGCTTAATTTACCCCACATCCTTGTGCCAAAAGATAAGCTATGTTTTCGAAACGGTAATGTTTACACGAATTCCGATTATGTCCAGGGATACACAACATCCTGAAATAATGTAGATTACTTTGTTAGAAATACAACTATATTTCCCTTGACAGAGTGATGCTGAATGTAAAAAATGGCGTACGCCACTACTGCAGGTCTCTGTGCAGTTTSATAATAAAGTTACAATCTAAACCATTTAAAGGGCTAGGTGGGAAGTCACGATAACAACAAAAACTGTGAAAATACTTTCCTTTGGTTGGTTGTCGAKTTCAAAATGTAAAAAAACTGTTTATAACGATTGTGTAAATCACTCCGGATGAAATAAATAGATTTTGGGTTTGTTTTGACTGTATTCCCAWCCATTCAAAGCTCATTGTACTGAAATGCCCGGGGAGATGAAGMGCTGGAGTGGTGTCTGTGAATGAACTCTCCATCTCACACATGCGTGCACTGACTCATGTTGTGTGTGTGTGTGTTTGCTTGGTGTGTGTTATGTTGGTGTCAGTTCAGACTAATCCTAATGTGATTCCATCCCAATGATGATGACTAAACTAGTAGGGCTGGGAATTGCCAGGG